>NC_050460.1:56867549-57147046 GCF_903995425.1 Onychomys torridus | reverse complement strand
AAGGAGAAAGATACATTCTCAAAGGCACAGAAAATATATTCAACAAAATCATAGAAAAAAACTTTTCCTAACCTAAAGAAAGAAATACCTATGATACAAAGATACAAAAAGCTTACAGAACACGAATAAAAGCCCCCTCGCCACATAATAAAACACTAAAAAAAAGCTTACAGAACAAAGAAAAAATATTAAGAGCCACAAAGGAAAAAGACCAAGTAACATATAAAGGCAGACCCATCAGAATAACACCAAACTTCTCAATAGACTATGAAAGCTAGAAGGTCCTGGACAAATGTTATGCAGACATTAAGAGACCACAGATGCCAACCCAGACTATTATACCCAGCAAAACTCTCAATCAAAATAGACGGAGTAAACAAAATATTCCATGATAAAACCAGATTTAAACTATACCTAGCCATAAATCTAGCCCTACAGAAAGCACTAGAAGGAAAAATCCAACCTAAAGAAGCTAAACACACCCATGAAAACACAGGCAATAGATAATTCCACACCAACAAATACCAAAGAAGGAAAATGCAACACTACCACAAAAAAAAAAAATAATAACAGGAATTAACAATCACTGTTCATTGATATCCATCAATATCAATGGTCTCAATTCACCTATAAAAAGACACAGACTAACAGAATGAATAAGAAAACAGGATCCATCCTTCTGCTGCACACAAGAAACACACCTTAACTTCAAAGACAGACCCTACCTCAGAGTAAAGGGCTGGGAAAAGGCTTTCCAATCAAATGGACCTAAGAAGCAAGCTAGTGTAGCTATCCTAATATCTAATAAAATAGACTTCAAACTAAAATCAATCAAAAGAGATCAGGATGGACAATACTTACTTATCACAGGAAAAATACACCAAGATGAAGTCTCGATCCTGAACATTTATGCCCCTAATACTAAGGCACCCACATTCATAAAAGAAACATACTAAAGCTTAAATCAAACCCTACACATTAGTAGTGGGAGATTTCAACATACCACTCTCACCAAAAGACAGATCTACCAGACTGAAACTTAACAAAAAAATAAAAGACCTAACAGATGTTATGACTCAAATGGACTTAATAGATATCTACAGAACATTCCATCCTAACACAAAAGAATATACCTTCTTCTCAGCACCCCATGGAACCTTCTCAAAAATTGACCACATACTTAATTTCTCTCTCTTTTTCTTCTTCCTATCCCTATTATTCTTAGGTTTGGTCTTTTCATGGTGTTCCAAATTTCTTGGACGTTTTGTGTTACAGCTTTTTTTGGTCTTTAGTGTTTTCTTTGACTGATGAATCTGTTTTCTCTGTTGTGTCTTCAGTGTCAGAGATTCTCTGTTCCATCTCTTGCATTGGGTTGGTTATGCTTGCTTCTGTAGTTCGTTTAGTCAGGATTTCTGTTTCCAGCATTCCCTCAGTTTGTGTTTTCTTTATTGTCTCAGTTTCAATTTCAAGTCTTGAATTGTTTCCTTCATCTGTTTAATTACTTTTTCTTGGCTTTTTAAAATGTCTTCCAATTTTTTTTCTTCCATTTCTTTAAGGGAATTTTAAAAATTTCCTCTTTAAGGGAGTTTTTCATTTCCTCTTTAAGGGCCTCTATCATCTTCTTAAAGTCATTTTTAGGACTGATTTCTTCTGCTTCTTCTGCCTTGGTATGTTCAGGTCTTGTAGGTGTAGAATCACTAGGTTCTGATGTTGTCATATAGGTCTTCATGTTGTTGCCTGTGTTTTTGCACTGGTGTCTACTCATCTCTTCCTCTGCTTGGTGTAGGCAGTATCTGTGTCTGAAGGTGCCTTTCTTGTTCTAATTGTTAGTCTTGGTCTACTAGGAGTTCTTGGTTAAATTGGTGCTGTTGGGCTCTGTTTCTTCGGGAGCAGCTTAGTCCAATCAGTGTTAGTGGGTTCTGCCTCAGGGAGCAGTTGTTCCCAGTTGGTGCAGGGTGTGCTTATGGTTTCAGTAGTAGTTAGATTCATAGGGTTTTTTGGCTTTTGTTTGTTTGTTTGTTTGTTTGGTGGGGGAGCAGGGAAAGGTAGCTCTCTGGTCCCTAGGACTCTGATGGGTAGGGCCTAGAGACCTGATCTGCGGGTCTGGAGATGGGGGCTTATCTGTTCCCAGTCGGTGTAGCTTATGATTCTGGTGATCTGGTTTGGTGGCTGGGTGGCACTTTCTTTTGTTTTGCTCAGGTCACGTTTTGCTCATTGGTCAACTCCTCAGCTGATCTTGTTTCCTCAGACTGCAGACTGTAGGATTCTGAATCTTCTCCGGAATGGATCTCAGCTGAGCAGGTTGTTTAGTAGGGTAATCTCACCAACACCTGTTGGGTTTCGCAGGATGGGCAGCTGGGCCCTGGGTTGGTCTCAGACAGAGTTTTCAGATCCGGATCCGTTCTGGTCGTGTCCCATGGAGATGGCTCCTTCCCCGGTGCTGGGATTAAAGGCGCCCCTGTTCTAGCTCTTAATCTCCTTGTTTTCACTAACTCCTCAGCTGGTAATAGCTGAGTTTCTGGTCTTTATTACTACCGACCCTGCCTCTGCTGCTGCTCTGCCTGCCTCTGCCGCTGCTCTGCCTGCAAGATTTATTTTTCTTAAGGTAGTCTATTGTATTATCAGCACAGCATTTAGTAACACTTTTACTTTTTATTCAGTTATTTTTTTTTTTGAGATGGGATCTTGCCATGCATCCCATGCTGGCCCTCCTGCCTCAGCCTCCCACTGCTGAGGTTAAACCCAGTCTTCATACCCATTCTCAAACGTCAGTTTGCTTTTCCTGTTCTCATTGCATTGGCTGGTCATCCTAGTGCAGTAGAGAGTAATAACAGAGAAGGTTGCCATCCTGGCTTCACTCCTGGTATCAGTAGAAATGTTCGTAGTGTTTCTCCATTAAATGCTATTTTGGCTTTAGGACCAAGGTATTTATATTTTATCATGACAAGAAGCTATCCTTTAGTTCCCAGTTTCTTCAAGTGTTTTTCTTGTTCATAGGTATTGAATTTTGTCAGATGTTTTTAATCTAAAAAAGTTAATGTATTTTAGAACGTCTATGTGTAGCTGTTTGTCCGTATATCATCCTGAGCATACAGTACCTGCATAGGCTAGAAGAGGGCACTGGATCCCCTGAACTGGCTTACAGGTGGTTGTGAGACGCCTGATATGTGAACTGAATCTCGGTTCTTAGCAAGGGCAGCCAGGGATTTTAAGTGCTAAGCTGTCTGCTTATGGAAATAATTTTATGACTTTTAACATGATTTAATTGTATTTTCATTTTTATATTTTGTTACATTTATTTTAGTTTAATTTGCTTTTTTTATTAATTTTTTTTTCATTTATTTTACATCTCAGCCATAGATTACCCTTCCTCCTCTCCTCTGGTTCCCTCTGTACCTCCTGTCCTCTCCCCCTGCCCCAATCCACTCCTCTTCTGTTTCTGTTGGGGAGGGGCAGGCCTCCCGTGGGTGTCAACAAAGCTTACCTAGAAGTTTTTTGTTAACTTTTCTCACTGAACCTGGAACTTGTTAGTAGTTTAGTGGTCAGAGACCTCCAGAGGTCTTCCTGTCTCTGTTCCCTGGTTCTAGGCTTGCTGATGCACACTGGAGCTCTGAGCTCAGGTTCTCATGTTTGCACAGCAACCATTTTATCAATGGAGTCATCTCTGCTCTTAGTTACAGGCTTTGATCGGATCTATCTTGTTTTTGTGTCCGTCCCCCCCCCCCCAGACAGGGTTTCTCTGTGTAGCTTTGCTCCTTTCCTGGATCTCGCTCTGTAGACCAGGCTGTCCTCGAACTCACAAAGATCCGCCTGCCTCTGCCTCCCGAGTGCTGGGATTAAAGGCATGTGCACCACCACCGCCCAGTCCTTTCTTGGTTTTTAATAATGTTTTTGGAAAGGTGTGTGTGTGTGTGTGTGTGTGTGTGTTGTGTTTGTACTTGCCATAGTAAAGATGTGGAGGGTAGAGAGAGGACAACTTGGGTGTTGGTCTTTGCCTCCCCCCCCAACAGGGGGATGCCTCAATGGTTAAGAGCATTGGCTGTCTTCCAAAAGACCCAGATTAGGTTTCCAGCACACACATAGCAGCAAATAGCTGTCTATAACTCTAGTCTTGGGGGACCTGATGTCCTTTTCTGGCCCCTGCAGGCACCAGGCACACATATGGCACACAGATATTCACACAGACAAAACATCTATACACCTAAAATAAATACAAATTTAAAATATTTCTGTGTATGTATGATGTTTGTGTGTGGAGGTTAGAGTATACTTTTGGGAGTTGGTTCTCTCCTTCCACCTCTGTGGGCTCCACAGATTGAACTTGGGTTTGGGTTGTAAGGCTTACATGGCAAACACGTTTGCCTGCTGAGCCATCTCTCGATCCCAGTTTATTTGATTTGATTTTTTATAAGTTTTAATTGTGTGAGTGTGTGTGTGTGTGTGGTGTGTGTGTGTGTCTGTGTGTGTGTCTGTCTGTTGGGGTGGATGTACATATGGCACAGCACACGTGCAGAGGTCAGAGGACAGCTCTGTGGAGGTTTTTCTCTTCCCTGTTTGTGTGGGTCCTGGGGATTGAACTCCTGCGGGTTGTTTCCACGTTGAGTTGTCTCACTGGTCCCTTCACTTTGTTTTGAAATCAAGGTCTCTTGTTCACTGCTGTGCACACCAGCCTTCCTGGTCTGTGAGCTTCCAGAGCATCTCCTTCTCCACCTCTCATCCTGCTATAGGTGCACTGGGATCATAGACATAGGATTTCTTATCTTTAGTTAGGTGTGTGGGTGTGTATGTATGTGCACATGGGTGCGGGCGCCCCTGAAGGCCAGTAGAGGGTGGTGCATTGTCTGGAGTTGGCCTTACAGGTGGTTGTGAGTTGCCTGACATGGGTGCTGGGAACTGAGCTTGTGTTCCCTGTAGGGCCGAACCATCTCCGCAGTCCTGCCCCGACACCTCCTAACACTGTTACATTGGGAACCAGATGAGTTTGGGTGAGTTTTGGAATGGATAAATACTACTCAAACCACAGAACTCTCCAGGTACCTTCCTGTTTTGAGCACACTGTGTCAGAAACATAGATGCAAATATTTGTGTCTTTTCACAGAACCAAAACAACAACAATAATAAAGTAATGATAAGTAATAACAGAATAACAAATTCACAAGGTATGGCAGTTTCAGTGGCACCGGTTTTCCAGTTATTCCCCTTGATAACGCCGGCTGAGGTAAACACAGATTCTTTATCCCAGCGTTAATTACTAATACTGACTTTAGGTTACACATTGCAGATTACGAAGTAATCTTTGTGTGATGGTGGCTATCTCCATACAAGAGCATGCTTCTGGTAAAGGATCTTCTTCACCCCTCTTCAGAAGAGAAAAGGAAGCAAACACTGGGGACAGCAGCCCAGTTCCTACTTGATGCATGTGAAATGTCCAGGTGGTTAGGAAATCGCTGTGGTTTAGCCATGCACTAACAGTAGTCTGGTGTAGTGGCTGCCTCACTGCCCCCCCCAGCCTACAGATGAAAGCAGGCAAGGCTTACAGGGGAATGCTCCTTCCTTCAGGAGGAAGCTCGCTCGCTTTCTCTCTGTCTCGGTCCCTCCCTGTCTGTCTGTCTCCCTGTCTCTCTCTCTCTCTTCTCCTCCCCCCTCCCCAGAATTGCTGTGTGTGGGGGGGAGGCAAGAGGCCACAGCAGAGTTCAAGAGGACATAGGAAAGCTGATGGAAATGCAAATAGTCTCCACCTCTGGGGAAGCTGCTGCTGCTGTTAGTAAGACTGCTGCTGGTCATGGGTTTGAGAAAAAGCTGCAGACCTGAGTCCCTTTGCAGAGGGGAAGGGCAGTATTGGTCCAGATGATCATGTGGCAGATGGACAAACAGGAGAGCAGCTAGCACAGGCAGCAACTGGGTAGGCTCGGTCAACAGCTGGGCCTGAGTGAGTGAAGCTCCTGGGAAAGTTGGGAGTTGCCTGTGTAGTTAGAGTTTCCCTGCCTGGCCCAGTCAGGACAAATCTCTCTTACCCGCCAGTCTCATAGTCGCTCAGACCCAACCAAGAAAGCACACAGAAACTTACATTGTTTACAAACTGTATGGCCATGGCAGGCTGCTTGTTATCTACCTTTTCTATCTTAAATTAACCCATTTCTGTTAGTCTATACTTTGCCACATGGCTTGTGGCTTACCAGTGTCTTTACATGTTTCTTTCCATGGCAGCGGCTGGCGGTGTCTCCCTCCAGTCTTCTACTTCCCAGAATTCTCTACTCTCTTGTCCTGCCTATACTTCCTGCCTGGCCACTGGCCAATCAGAACTTTATTTACACAGAGCAATATCCACAGCATGCCTGCCTGTCAGCCCTTGATGCCCACCCTGGATAGTCAGATGCTAGGTTGGTGGGGGCTGTGGCCAATGCAGTGCTGGGTGTCCAGTAAGTTGTTGGGTCTAGTTTTCCTGATAAAAGTTTTAGTATGCCCACGTGCTCCTGCAGTCCCAGTTCACCTGATACGGTGATAGTATGGAAACCTTTCTACTCCAGGAATAAGTCATTCATCAATGACCACAGTTAGTGCTGTGTGGGTGGTGCTGAACAGATGAACGGTCACCGGTTCACCATGCACATAGTCCTCCTCCATTCTCAAAGTGGAGTCTCTGGGGGCAAGGCACAGTCTGAAGAACCATATTTTACACACAATACAGACTGAGAGCAAGCAGGGCACAGCCTGATCTCATCATTCTCCCTGCCTGCTGGCCATCCTGTCTATTATATGTCACAAACTGGAACCAGACAGTGTTGACTCTTTTGTGTATGGCACCTTTTATTTAGCTTACTTTTACAGGTCCCTTCATGTTGTAGCATGTATTAGAATATTATTCTTTTTTTTTTTTTTTTGAGCTGGGGATCAAACCCAGGGCCTTGCGCTTGCTAGGCGAGCGCTCTACCACTGAGCTAAATCCCCAACCCCAGAATATTATTCTTTTATGAATGAACAATGGCCTTTCATGGGCTTTCCCCATTTTATTTGTTCATCACATTATGGATATTGTGGTTGCTACCTTTTAGCTCTTAGGAATAATGCTCCTATGTTCATTCACGAGCACGTTTTGGTGTGTCTGTTTTCTTCTGAGATCTGAAGATATGCTAATTGTTTGGCATTTTGAGGAACTGCCAGTGTATTTTCCATGGGGTCCATTTTACATTCCCAGGAACAACATAGGACGTTCTAACATCTCACTCTCTTGCCACCCCATCATATTTTACAGCTTCCACACTGGTTTGCCTCCCTTTAATTCTGCCCCACCCCCCCCATATTTCCAAGACACAGCTGGGCCCTAGCACAGTACTGTTGTTGGCTCTTCCTGAACCCCTTGGTCGTATTTCCTTTTTAGGGGACTGTGGACTGGCACATCCTCCACCAGTGATGGGAAGTGACCCTCCGTGGTGGTGCTGAATCTCTGAACATGGTAAGAGCTGACGCCTGCCTGAGTTGTTGGTGACAGTGTTTGCACTGTGCTTCTGGGGATAAGGGGAATTTTCCTTGTGCAGGTACACCTGTGGGTGAGGACACTGACTGGCTGTTGCTTGTAGGGCTTCAGTCACATTTGTAGGAAAGACACTAGATTGACATGTTTCATTGGGATTGATATTTTGTTTGTTTTTGCTTTTTAAGACAGGGTTTTTCTGTCTAACAGCTCTGGCTGTCCTGGAACTCACTCAGTACCCCAGGCTGGCCTCGAACTCACAGAGATCTGCCTGCCTCTGCCTCCCGAGTGCTGGGATTAAAGGCGTGCACCGCCATGCCCAGCTAGGATTGTTACTCTAACACATAGGTCTAAGTACAAGCTGGGTGCTCCCGGCCTCTGTGACTTTTTTGGTGGACAGTATCCAGGGTTTACCCTCCACTCTGATTGGCAGCATCCCAGATAAATTCTTATTCTGGGTTTTTCCTCAGGGTGATTGTTGGTGGTTCATTCCTCCATAGCTTTTCATAGTAGCCTAGAGTATGTTCTGAAGCAGGATTGTACTCATCTGAGCACTATGCTGCTCTCCCTCTGAACTCATTTCTAGATTAGAATTGCAGCCTTAAATGCCAGCTCCACAATTGAGGATGACCATGAAGGAAGCTTTAAAAGCCACAAAATCCAGACAAAGGAGGCTCAGGTATGTACTCTAAGATCTTCCTCTGAGGGAGACCTTGCTGCTCATTTTCAGTGAATTCCTCAGTGGCGTTCTAAGGGGAACTTGCATTGTACTGATGGCTGACTCTGCCTCATGTTGAACTTGTTTCTCTCAGGAGATAGTCCTGCTGAAGAGCTCTATATTCTTGCCTTTGCCTATACTCAGTGGTGCCTACATCTCTCTCTCTGTGCCCAAAGGGACTCTTTTTCCCATGAGTGAGGTCTGGACACTGAGAGGTAGAATTTCTTTTGCTGTAGAGGTATGGCTGACAGTTAACTTGACAGTAGCTCAGAGCCTTCCCTTTACACACATTTTTGGTTTAAAAGGATCAACTTTTGTGTGCTGTAAAACATTTCCTATCTTGGTTTGCAGGAAGCAGAGGCTTTTGCCCTATACCACAAGGCCCTGGATCTACAGAAACATGACAGGTTTGAGGAGTCTGCCAAGGCCTACCATGAGCTCCTGGAGGCGCGGCTGCTGCGGGAGGTGAGGCACTGGTAGGCTGGCCTGTGGCTTTTGAGACAGAGTCTCACTTTGAAGTCCAGGCTAGCCTGAATCTCAGGGTTCTCCTAGATGCTGGGATTGCAGACATGGAACCACCCTACGTAGTGCTTTTCAGTGTCTGTCTGTCTGTCTGTCTCTTGTTTTGCACATGTGTACGTGTGTGCGCACGCACATGCGTTTGGTTTTAGTTTTTTCTTTTTGAGACAGGATTTCATGTAGTTCAGGGTAGTCTTGAACTTGTTGTGTAGCCAAAGCTAGCCTTGAACTGATTGTCCTACCCCCATCTCCTGGGTACTATGCTGGCTGGCTTGGAATTCTCTATCCAGATAGGTTGATCTTTAAAAGAGTTCTGACTGCCTCTGCCTCCTGAATGCTGTGATTAAAAGTACATTGCACTATGCCCAGACACTTTTCTTTTTAGGGGGTGGGGTTCAAGACATGGTTTCACTGTGTAGCCGTGGCTGTCCTGGAACTTACTCTGTAAACCAGGCTGGCCTCAGACTTACAGAGATCTGCCAGCCTCTGCCTCCCAAGTGCCAGGACTAAAGGTGTGCGCCAACATGCCCTGCTCTGGCAATAGTTTTTATGCAGTGATTTCTTGGAAGACAATGTTTTTAAGGCATTGCTATAAAACCAGTGGTGAAATTACTCTTTATGTTAAAGATGTTTACAATCCTTATACTCTTTGATCTCATGTTCACATATGATATCCAGGCTAGGAATTAGTGTCCTTTTATTCTAGAGTTCACTGACACCAGCTCTTTAGTTGGAATAGCTTGTGGGTAGCTATGTGATGACTCAGAGCCAGGAACTTGGCCTTTTGACTTGTAACCCAGAGATTTCTGGGGCAAAGCTTTAGGTCTTGTCTGCTCACCCCAGGAAGCCTCTTCACGCTTGTCCCTGAATAGGGGGACTGGCTAGGCTGGGTTTTCAGACCTGATGAATGTTACCAGCTACACTGAGCACTAGATGCAGCAGCAGGGGTGCAGATGGGGTCCCTTGTCCTTCGTGATTCCCAGATTTCTGTGGAGAGCTTCATGGTAGTTTGGCCTTTCTTGTATGTTTGGGGCCGTTGGGTCTGCCAAGACTATCTGCAACACCTGCATTTCCCAGGTGAGGTGGACTGGGCTGTCTCAAGCAGTGTCTGGCCTGGTCCCCTGTGGATTGCTTGCTGAAGCTGCAGGCCTGTGGTGTCATTTCTGCTTCTGTTTTCTCTCAGGCAGTTTCATCTGGAGATGAGAAAGAAGGGCTGAAACACCCTGGATTGATACTGAAATATTCCACATATAAGAACCTGGCCCAGCTGGCAGCCCAACGAGAAGATCTAGAGACGGCCATGGAATTCTATTTGGAGGTATAGAGTTGGTAGTACTCAAATAGCCATTTAGAAAACTGAGGAAGAAGGGGGTACGATGTGGTCTTGTTGACCGAAAAGAAGAATTTGTAGGGGTGACCCTCCAGGCTATTCTGCCAAGGCATTATTGATGCAGAAAGGCTTGCAAAGGCAGAGTTAGGGACTGGGATGGACTTCGGTGCAGAGGATTATATGTGAAATTGTCTACCATCAGTACACATGTGACTCCAGGTGACTTATTTAATCCATTTGAACCTCCAGGTCTATACCAATGTAATGGGAGAAAAAAAAGAGTAAATCTGGGCATAGTGGCACATATCGATAAACCGAACAGTGGAGGGCTGAGGTTGGAGGACCACATTGCAAGTTTGGAGCAGAGTAAACAAGTTGGTGCATTTTAAGTACGAAGACCAGAGCCTGACACTGTATTCAGTGCACTCTAGTCATAGTAACACTGGCATTATTCTGTTGCTCTCTCTATGGGTATTTCTAGTGCACCAGATTGCAACACGAATTCCTAAATGGTCTTAAAAAATCCAGAGCCAGATACTGGGGTAAATGCTGAAAGATCAGAGAGACAAAGGAACAAACCACATCCACGTCTCACCTTGCCAACTCCATGAATCCTCTGACTGAAATCCTCCGAGTCCTCGCCTGAAAGGCTCCAGCTGAAAAGGCCTCTAGCTGAAAGGGACACCTCTTCTGAAAAGCCGTTAGTTCCTGTCTCCTCATGCCTTACATACCTTTCTCTGCCCAGCCATCACTTCCTGGGATTAAAGGTGTGTGCCACCATTGCCTGGCTCTGTTTTCTCTCCTAGACTGAGTCAGTCACATGTAGTCCAGGGTGGCTTTGAACTCACAGATGTGCAGATGGACTCTGCCTCCAAGTGCTAGGATTAAAGACATGTGCCTCTACTGCCTGGCCTCTGTGTTTAATCTAGTGGCTTGTTCTGTCCTCTGATCTTAAGGTAAATTTTATTAGGGTACACAATATATATCACCACACCAGATAGTGTGCCAAGTACTCACCATGCAATTTTAGGCCATTTTGCAAGGAGGGTGAGTTTATCCTGATTTTGTTGATAAGGACACGGGCATAGGTCATTCTGTTAATTAATGTTGGAACAGTGGTGTGAACTAAGATCTCAAAGCCTATAATTTTTCTAGAATCATATAAGACTCCCATATTTTCTTTGTATCCAGTTCCTCTTCTTTTGATTTATTTTAAAGATTTGTTACATTTTTAATTATGTGTATGTGTGAATATGTGTATGTGACTGCAGGTGCTTGTCTTCAGGTCCCCCTTGGCTTCAGGTCCCCCTGGAACTGGCGTTACAAGTGTGAGCTGGCTGATGTAGGTGCTGGGAACCAAACTCTCATCCTCTGCAGGAGCAGCAAGTGCTCTTAAACCCTGAGCCATCTTTTCAGCAGCTCCTTTTCCCCTCCCAAGTATGCATGTGTGCACATGCCAGAGGTTGACGCTGAATGCTATCCTCAGGAACATGTCCAGCTTTTTTAGTACAGGGTCTCTTATTGGCCTTGAGCTCAACCAATCAGAGCTAGTTTAGTTGGCCAGAGAATCTCAGGGATCCACCCTTTTCTGCTGTTCCAGTCCTAGAACAAGCATGCGCACATTGTTAATGGGTTCCGAGGGTCAAACTTGGGTCCTCATGTTTGTTAGGCAAGCACTTCACCAACACAGCATTCCCCCAGAGTCCTCTTTCTCTTCTTTCCCTGTTACATATGTGAAGAACACACATTTCCATTAATTAGCACAGTATGTATGTGAAGGACACACATTTCCATTAGCACAGTATGTTGAGACAGCGTTCTAAGTTAAATAAATTAGTTCAGGTAACATTTAAAAAAATAAAGTTTGTCTGTGACAGTTCTCATGTATTTCAGGGATATAAAGGGAGGGTGACCTTGAACTCTTAACTCTCCTCTTCCCAAGTGCTGGGATTACAGACATAGGCTTATTATATAACTTGTATTTCTTGAGGAGGATTTCATTATGTAGCCTAGGCTGCCCAGAAACTCACTTTGTAGCCCAAGTTGGTCTTGAACTTGCTGTCCTCCTGCCTCAGCCTCCAGAGTGTTGGGATTACAGGTGTGAGTCACATGCCCTGTTCCATGTGACTTTTTTGTGTCATTTCTCTAGATCTTGGAAACATGTGGCTCCCAAAAGTGAACCTGCTTTATTAGTTATAAGTAGGCACACTGCCTTGCCATTTCCCTGAGTAATTGGAAGGACTGGAGCAATGCTTTGTCCCTTTTATCCCCACCTTGCCTGCTCAGTGAGAAATCTATTCAAGAACATACATGTACCCTCTGCTTATATTGCTTCTAGGCAGTGATGCTGGATTCCACAGATGTCAACCTTTGGTATAAAATCGGTCACGTGGCCCTGAGGCTCATCCGGCTTCCCCTGGCTCGCCATGCTTTTGAGGAAGGGCTTCGGTGTAATCCTGACCACTGGCCCTGCTTGGACAATCTCATCACTGTTTTGTACACCCTCAGTGATTACACAAGTGAGTCAGGACAGATGAGGGAGGTTGACTTGGGTAAGCTAGTAGCAAAATTGATCTTGTTCGACTTTGTGCCAAACTGAGGAAGAATGGAGATGTTTTCACATACCTGCTTTATTCTGTTTTCCTTTCTTGGTTAATCGGATACTTGTAAGTATCACAGGAAGATATTAGGACTGTATTCTAAATGATCCCCCCTTTCCTGTGTGCATTGTCCTATCTTTTGGGTTGTTGTTCTGTTGGTTCTGTTGAGAAAGGTCTCCTATGTCACCTGGGCTAGTCTTGAACTCAGAATGCTGGCCACATCAAGTGGCCTACTGTCAGACATTCACTTTTCGTAGCTTTGCAGATGCTAGGAAGTCTAAGGTCAGGTGCCAGCAGATTGGTGCCTGGTCTTGGCTTCTGGGTTTGCCACCTCTTGTGTCTTCACTTGATGGGATGGAGTTGGAAAACGAGAGGGAAGGGGAGCCCACTTCACGGGTATGCGATACTAGAGGTATCCTGAAGCAAGATTCTTCTCTAGCCAGATGTTGATGTGCTCCAAAATATAAGGTGGGACATTTGTAGGATAAACATTCCCTTGTCTATCCCCAAAGTGAGAAACAGAAAAGTAAGGAGTGAGAAGCTCCAGATAAACCCAGAACTTAGTAAGGCAGATTTCATGAGGTCTTTAGGTCCAGGAATAATTGTCTTTGGTTTGATGCTCTTGTCCTCTAGGCCACTGGGTGGCAGTGTTACTCTAATAGCTGAGATGGCCAGATATTTTGAAGGTTGTGAGCCAGTAGCTAATCACTGTGAGCTCCTTAGATTTTTTTTTTTTTTTAATTGCCGCAGTTGTTAAATATGGAATCACGGGGTCACGGCTGTACAGGACAGTCATACAGTCTGTTTGCTTCTGTCACTGGCTGTCCTACTCACCTGCAGGTGTGTGTTCTGGATCTACAGTCTCAGCAGTCGTTAGTGGTGTAGGAGTTGGTGAAGATGCCATCTCACCATTGCTGTGCAGTCTTTGATTCCAGAGTGGGACACTCTCCTGCTGCTATTGACTGGAAGGCTGGTTCTGAAAGCACTCTTAGCCCTAAACTGTTTCTTTCCTGCCAGCATGTCTGTACTTCATCTGCAAAGCACTGGAGAAAGATTGCCGATACAGCAAAGGTCTGGTTCTCAAGGAGAAGATTTTTGAAGAGCAGCCTTGTCTCCGGAAGGACTCACTCCGAATGTTCCTCAAATGGTAAGGCCTGCATCATGTCACCATGTGTGGCTGGTAAGCATCAGGAGCATCCTTTGTCCCCCTCTCTGTCCTGATCTATGAGTCTCTGAGCGCCAAGGGCTTCAGCATCTGCGCTGTCCTCATCAGCTAGCTTATTTTGACCTGCCTGTGTGTTGTTTGGTAAGGTTAGGGAATAGGGATTGAAGTCAGGGTAACAGCCCCTGCCAAGATTTTGTCATCAGTGCTTCCTAAATTCAGTATCCCAAACATGCCCTGATCTTGTCCCACCCCCGCCATGCCTCCAGAGCAAAGCTCATTCCTACCTATATTACCCAGAGGCCCTCTGCAGCTCAGGCTCTTCCTTCTCTCTCTCTCTTGACCTCCTGCTTTTCCTCTTTGTTAGAGCTGCCTCAGTGCTTGGCACGTTCCTACCTGGCCCTTCCAGATTAAGTCTCTGGGGGCTGTGTGGAGTAGTCCTGCTGGAGGCACCAAGACAGTCTGGGCACACTGGGTGGGCAGGTATTGTGTCATCTCAGGCTGGGAGTGGTCACCTGAGATCTTCCTGTATTTTGGAGACACCATTGATTTTGGTGAACAAAAATTTGTCTCATGACTTTGTTGGAAACAGATAGTTGAGGCTTTCCTTTCCTGTAGCCTTTCAGTCAGAAAGGTGATACTATTAATACATACGAAAACTCTTTGTCCTGTTGTGAATTGCAGAGGGAACAAATGGCTTTTGTGATTTCCAGCGTTACGTGGGTATTCGAATGCTGATCACTACCCATTTGAGGTCAGAGTCACACTGTAATTTGTGTTCAGGAAATATCAATTATTGATGAAAGGGTATTAACTTAAATGTATCCCTGTCTATACAATGTTAGCATTGACTCTAGTCTAACACTGTAATTTCCTCCTGTCTCTACACTTTTAGTGACATGTCAATTCACGATGTGTCAGTGAGTGCAGTGGAGACACAGGCCATTGTAGACGAGGCCCTGGGGCTGCGGAAGAAGAGGCAAGCTCTGATCGTGCGGGAGAAGGAACCGGACCTGAAGCTAGTGCAGCCCATTCCTTTCTTCACGTAGGTCATCCAGTTTCTCTGGGAATAGTGGGTTGGCTGGTTAGATACTCCCTACACAGAAGGGAGAAACCCCAGGCCAGATCTGGGGCTGAAGGCAGGGGTAAGGCTGGCGCGCAGTGGCTAGAGAGCTGGAGGCATGTACCTACTTGCAGGCTACTAAAAAACAAGTTAGCTCTCTTAAGCATGCCCAGTGTAAGCTGCTTGTCCCAGCCACTAGAATATACCTGTCTTTCTTTCTCAGTCTTCTCTACTGAGAAGGAGAAAGAACACTAACACTTGGCGGCCATCAACCGGGAGAGAACCTGGTACCCTGGAGTTGGTCACAGGTGTGGGCTTCCCTGGCTGTTGTCTGTGTTCATATCAGGGCCAGTGAGATGTAAGATGTGTAAGATGGGCATCAGCATAGCCTTTGTGAGCCTTGTAATGTGTAAGAGACCCTTTCCTTCCTGGAAGGCAAACCCGATATTGGTGGCCCACTGGAGCTGGGGTAGTTTAGCACTGTAGTAAGCTTTGGCATTTAATTTATGTGTTAAAAATTCTGGTATTATGGATAAGCTCATGCCTGAAACCCCAGAACTCAGGAGGCTGAAGCAGGTGAGTCTCTGATTGCACTGCAGGGTGAGTTTGAAGCCAGCTGGGGCTACATAGTAAGACTGTCGCTAACATATATGCACACACAAATTCTGCCCTTAGATCTTGAGTCTTTAAATTTAGCATGTCCTGGCATTGGGTATAATGTTAACCCCTTTCCCCTCAGTGGCCTTGCTCAGTCATTGCGGTGTGGTGTAGAGCCCCTCTCCTGTGCCCCTTCATGGCTGTCCTGGTGCAGGTAGTTGGGTGACCTTGGGGATATTGTGTGCTATTTTTTAAAAAACTGGCAACAACATCCCTCTTTGGTAGGGGATGATGTAATGGAATAGAACTTTAGGGGTCTCTGCTGGGGTAAGTGTAAGAATGATAAGTTTTTCGCGTTGGTTCCAGCACATAAATGTCATGACAAAACCTAGTATCAGAGCTTTATTAGGAGGAAGAGGGGTGGAGGTGGAGACAAGAGAACCAGTCCTGGGGAAGGAGCACGTGTGGAGAGCAGAGGGCGGCAGAGAAATAGAGATGGGGGACAGAGAGGACAGAACACAGAGAGAGGGTGGTGTCTGTGTCCGGCTTTTTAAGGGTTCCCGTGAACATGCACAGGTGGGCTTACAGAGCTACACCATGTGTGCCCTGATTGCATGACCACTCCGCACATGCGTAGTCACCAGTGCTAACTGATGATGTAAGACACAAGACCCTCTGCTTAACTCTTGAGCTGTGCATGTGCTGTCATGCAGCTGGAGTGAGGGCAGAGTTCTAACATTGAGGAACAGGAAATGGCTTGGGCTTCTCCACTGTAGCACATGTTGGAGTCAACATTTTGTTGGTTATGATGGTCCCTGCTCGGTTGAGGTCATATTTCTGGGAACAGTTCTTCTAAATCTATACAGGCAAGTTGGCTTCTGTGACAGGTGCTAACCAGGTATGGTGGCCCTTTCATTGCAGGTGGAAGTGCCTTGGAGAGAGCTTGCTGGCTATGTATAATCATCTCACCACTTGTGAACCCCCAAGGCCCAGCCTTGGCAAGAGGATTGACCTGTCTGACTACCAGGATCCCAGCCAGCTACTAGCACCCTCTGTAGAGGTTACTCCTGTCAGTGTGGTCCAGCCAAGTCCTGTTAGCACCAACCCAACTGTTGCTGTGGCTGAGCCTGTGCTGTCCTATACCTCTGTGACCACAGCCAGCTTCCCATTGCACAGCCCTGGCCTGCTGGACACAAATGCTCCCATGGGTGAGTAGACCTTGTGAAGTCACATTCTGGAGAGCCCATGTAAGCTGAGCCCAGCAGGAACAAGAGCAGGGGACTTTGGTATCTCCAGGGAAATATATCCTAAGGCATCTCCAGGGAAAGGCATCATGCTGGTCCTTGCAGCCTGCATGAAAACGAGAGCTCCAGCCTTCTAGAACACTGATCCTAGGGCTAGTACAGAAGCGTTAACACTCAGGGGATGAGGTTCTGGATGCAGCTCCTTGGTTACCTTACCTCCCCAGCTGCTAAGTCTTGGCATAAACCATTCCTTCTTCCCTTGTGATGTGACCTGGCATGTCAGTCCTGCTTTCCTGCTAGGTTGACCTTAGAAAACATTAAAGTCATTACCATGGGTGATAGAACGCTTTTATTACCACTGAACTTGTCAAAAGTTTTTACCAAAAGCTCCCGTGCAGTTTCCTGATTTTTCTGCCACTGTACAGAAGACTGTCTGGCATTTAGGGAAGTTTCTGGATGACTGTGGGCATGGCTGTTTCTTTCCCCTCTGTTCTCTATACTTCATGGTTCTCTTGCTCTAGTCCTGTCATTGGGATTTGGTGGGTCTTGGCTAAGGTCATGCCACTGGCACGGCCCATCCCAGGCACATGGACTCAGGCCCCAGAGGCTCTTGCAGTTGGTTAGTCCTGAAGGTGAAAATGTTCTGAGCCCTGGCTAGGGGTCTGTGCAGCTCAGGAAGGTCATGTGTGTTAAGGGCTCAGGAGCCTTTGCAGTTAGAAGAAAGAGTTGACGGCTGTTAGAGCAGAGCCCAGTGCTGGCAGACTTGTAAGCAGTGGGTATGCGTGTGTCACTGTTTTCCCTGCTGCCATTGTGTCATATCTTGATTTCCCTCTTGGTAAAGGTGATGTTTCTGGGGGAGATAAATCTAAGAAAGGGGTGAAGCGTAAGAAGGCTGTAGAAGAAAGTGGAGAGACAGCAAAGCGGAGGTCCGCCCGTGTCCGAAACACCAAGTGCAAAAAGGAGGAGAAAGTGGATTTCCAGGGCCTTCTGCTAAAGTTCCTGCCGTCCAGGTACTGCACTCTGTCTGTCTTCCTGCAGGCTGCTGTCCTCCTGTCTCAGCAGCGTTTTCAACCTGTTATCTACCGCTCTCCCTTTGGGTACCGAATTTGGACTGTTGATTTCACTAGTTGGCTTCTTGGGTTTTTCTCATCTCTCCTGAATACAGGAGCTGTGACTGGTTTATCTGTTGGGGACTAGGTGCTTCCTGAATTATCACAAGATGAGTGGTTCAGGCAGGTGGAGGCACTCACTTTTTCTTGGGGTGCTTCAGGGTTGCTGCACATGCTTATGGAAACCCCGTGGAAGGAAGCCACCTGCCTTTCTGTGGGTGTGTGCCTTTCTGTGGGTGTGTGCCTGCCTGACCTTGTCTTCCGTGATTCCATTGCATTCTGAGAAGACGGAGGAAGATCTGGTTCCTTTATTGATTCTTCATGACCCTCAAAGAATCCTAGGGGAGAAGGTGCTGACTCTGAGAAACAGGAGGGACCTGGGCCTCTCCTTCTGACTAAGTCCTTCCGGGTCCTCCTGCTGTGGTCTTGTCTGTTCTTCAGAAGCCCCAGGCTCTCTATCCAGAGCCTTTCTAGGATTATCGTTCCAGTGGCCGTGCTTCTTGGTACCCTGTTCCTCCACTCCTCGTAGAGTGTAATTGGCTCTGGTCCGTCATAATCTTTCTATATAACATCTGGGTGGCATAGTTTTGGTCTGCCAGGACTTCCTCTCTCATCTCCTGCGTCTTTGTGTCTTTATGCCTATCTCCCTTCACAGTTACCTGAGTGGGGTTTGATCAGGAGATCTAGAGTCTTGCTTGGGCTGTCATTTTGACCAGTGATGGTTTACTTCAGTGATGACTCTGTCAAGAGTGTACGAGGAATTCAGAAACTTTAGCAGACTATATATCCATTTTATATCAAAATGCTTTTTTTAAGTAATATATTTATTTATTAAAATTTTTTCCAATTTACATACCAACCCCAGTTCCCCCTCCCTCCCACTCTACCCCCATCCACTCCTCAGAGTGGGTAAAGCCTCCCATGGTAGTCAACAAAGTCTGGCATACCAAGTTGAAGGAGAGCCTAGCCCCTCCCCATTGTGTCAAGGCTGAGCAAGGTATCTCTCTTTTTTCCCCCTCCCTCCTTCTTTCCCATGAGAAGGTAAAATTCTTAGATAAAGGTTGTCTTTAGTACACAGCTAAGGAGGACCAAGGTGGAGATGCAATGACTCCTCCTGTGTTTTTCTTGAAACGTGGTACAGGAAAAGGTTTTTCTTTGGAAGAGTGAAAGGTTGTGCTGTAGTTGATTGGTCCTGTCTTCCTCTTAGCCCTGCTTGGCCTGCCCTGCCTTGTTTGTGTGGAGTTACGTCTACTTTATTTGAGTTTATCTCTGTGAAGTATGAATATTTTTTACTGTGAGTGTCTAGATAGAGACATTTACAGATGCCCTGAATGCTATAGAGGTGCTGGTTGAGAAAGATACAGGGATGGCCAAAACATGTCCTAGGGAAGAGTCTGGAGGGTGGTTTCTGCACTGTGAGGAGCCATGGAGGGATAAAGCTTAGATGGGCTTGACATGGCCCCCAGCACCCCTGTTCTTCTGGGTTGAGCCTCTGCTCATGCTTAGCCCCTCACTGTTATCAGCCCGAGAGTGTGCCCTCTGGTTCTGCTCTCCAACGCAGGTCCCCGAGACTCTGTTGTCAACCTGAGAGTGTGCCCTCTGGTTCTGCTCCCCAAGGCAGGTCCCCGAGACTCTGTTGAAAGCAAGCACTTGTGGTTGGTCCTTATTTGGGTTGTTTGTGTGTGAGTACCTGCTTATGATCCTCCTCTCCCATCAAGAGATGAGCTTCCTGTTGGCTAGCTCCTTGTATTTATGGTTGTATTCTGGTACCTACGTTTGTACCTGGCACATGGCTGTTGCTTAGCAGCCTTCTGTTGGTGGTATAAATGAACAAGTGTTGGTACAGACCAGTCACAGACTTAATGAAGTCTGGAGAGAGGCAGCACCTCTTGGAGGCCTGGGCTGTTGGTGTTCTCATCTGTCTGTTACAGTATACTTCATCTTGGCTTAATGTAGTTGTTCTACTGGAGGAGTTGGGATGCTTTGTCACAGTGAATGGTATGGCTTTTGTGATTTGATCATGTTCCATACAGGTTAAGAAAACTGGACCCTGAGGAGGAAGATGATCCATTTAATAACTATGAAGTTCAGTCAGAAGCCAAGCTGGAGAGCTTCTCAAATGTGGGACCTCATCGACTATCCTTTGATTCAGCCACATTCATGGAATCTGGTAGGAATCAGCAATGTGATCATTGGTCATTGAAGGGAACTGTTCTTTCCATCAACCTGTAACCCGTCTAGGTTTTGTTCTGCATGATGGTTCTGGGGTGTTTCATGAGCTTTGGTGAAGGAGCTGCCTGTGGTCAGCTGAGGGTCCAGGTGCATACTTGCTGTGCTCCTGAGGCTGTGTATCTAACACTGATTCAGAGGCTTGTCTTTGCAAGTTGAATGTGTGTTAGCACCTCTATTCTGTGTGCACTGGGTCCCAGACACTGTTTTGTGAATACGATCTCATTCACTGCACATGGCAGCACTTGGAGGTCAGCCCTTTTGATATCTATCTTAGACATGGGAACCTTGAGAGGCTTGTTCACCACTGACAAGTGCTGGAGCCAGCTCTGAACCCTGGTAAGCCTGGCTTTAGCACTGGCCTTAGTTTACCTAGATTGAGTGGGGGAAGGAAGGACCCAAGCTACCCTCTTCTGAAAAGAAGAGAAACTGGGCACAGGAGGGCCTGTTCATCTTGGTGAGGTTATTTTCCTTCTCTGGACAGAGAAGCAGGATGTGCATGAGTTCCTGATGGAGAATTTGACCAATGGTGGCATCCTGGAGCTGATGATGCGCTATCTGAAGAGCATGGGCCACAAGTTCCTGCTGAGGTGGCCCCCAGGCCTAGCGGATGTTGTTCTTAGTGTCTACCACAGCTGGAGGAGGCATAGCACCAGCCTGCCCAACCCATTACTGAGGGACTGCAGCAACAAGCACATCAAGGTTAGGTCCTCTTCAGGGCTAGTGTCAGTGGTACCAGGAGACAGTGGCAAGGGCTGTCACAGGTGCGGGGCTGATGTGTCCAGCCCACTTGTTCTAATTACTTCTGGAGTTTGAAGCAGGGAGCCACATGGCTTGGCTTGTGTCCCAAAGACCCCTAATGGAATACTCTGGGGGTGAGAATGAGTATAGCAGACTGGATGGAAGGAGGGCTGCTGCCAGGTGAGTCACGGGTGGCAACAGGTTCCATTAATGGCAGTGCAGTGGAGTTGAGGTTCTGGAACACAACTGGCAAGATACCTGGATTGAGTAAGAAGAAGTAAGCCGATTGGGACGGCGTCTAGTGTTGTTTACTGAGATGGGAGGGTTGCAGGGAAAGGGAAAGGAGCCTTTGGCTGTATTGACAGGCTAGGAACTATTACTGTTATTAATTTGTACGAAAATGTTTTTATGTGCGTGCATGGTATTGGGGGCCTTGTGCATGCTGGATAAAATCTCTACCACTGAGCTGTATTCCCAGCCCTATTCATATATTTATCAGTTGAGAAAGCAGAATAGAAGCTAAGTAGGGTGCTTAGGGCAGTAGTGGAGTCATCCAGCAGTCTAGCCTTGCTCAACTCTGCCTACTGCATTCTCTATCACAGGGTCCTCCTGTAGTGCTTTCTAGAGCTCAAGGAGACAGGCTAGCAGGCCCACTTCTCTTGTTGAAGATAGTTGGAGGTAGAATGCTGGGTGCTGAGGTAGGAACGTGGAGAGCCATCTCTTTTAGTTACTTTTATATTGCTGATCAAAACCATGATCAAGGTCACTTAAAGAAGGAAGGCTTATTTGGGGCTTAGAGCTCCAGAGGGGTAGGAGTCCCTCACCATCACGGCAGGCAGCCATGGTGTTGGAGCTCAACTGAGAGCTCACATCTCCATCCACAGACCATAAGCCAGGCCTCAGACCGGTCCCAGTGGCACACCTTCTCCAGCAAGGCCACACTCCGTCATTCTTCCCAAACAGTCCCACTAGCTGGGGGCCAAGCGGTCAAGTATGTGAGCCTGTAGCGGCCGTTCTCATACCACAGGACCCAGTCCAGGTAGTCTTTGTGCTTGAGAGTCAGGCTGGAGTTGATGTGTCTGCAGAGCCATGGTTTCCTCACTGAGCAGATCTCACTGGGTTACCACCAAGTAGCTTTTATTCTCTCCAAGAAATAATGTGAACCAGCAGGAGCCAGCGTTTGAAATCCAGAAATGGGACTGCGTGTTTCCCAGCTGTGCCTGCTGGCAGCATCCCATCACCGAGTCTTAGCTTCCTTAGTACCTTGGGGATGACACATCACGTTGCTGGCACTTTGGAATGTTGAGAAGTGAGTAGCCTGTGTCTGGCCTGGCAGAGGGTGAGGTGCCAGACGACTTCTTCCCTAGCTAGAGCCAGCCTGTTTTCTCTAAGTATCCTAGCAAGTAGCCATGATTATCATTAGTCAGTAAAAACAGGTGGGAACAAGAATTATGTTTTCATTGAGAGTAAATTTAAGAGCAGCAAGATATACCTCAATGGGTAAAAGAGCTTGTTGCATAGGCCCTGGCAACCTGAGTTTGATCCCTGGGACCCACGTAAAGGTGGAAGGAGAGAACCAACTCTGCAGAGTTCTCTGACCCTACACACACACACACGCACACACGCACACATGCACATACACATACTCTAATACAACATTTAAAATATTGTATAAATAAATAAATAAATTTTAAGCAGTTTTATGAAAAGCAGATTTAATGCTGAGGATGTAGCTCAGCTAGTAGAAAGTTTGCCAAGCATGCACAAAGCTCTGGGTTAATTCCTTAACCCTGGAACAAACAGTTGAATGTGGTGGCACATGTCTGTAAGCCCAGGACATGGGAGGTGTGGACAAGAGGTGCCGAAGTTCAAGTCAGCCATTGGCTGCATAGTCATTTGAGGCCAAGCCTGGGATCCATGAGAGTTTTATTTAGTTTGGTCACCTCGTGATTTAGTAAATCTTTGTGAGTTTATTCCCGCACTTCCTGCTCTTGTCTTACAGGACATGATGCTGATGTCTCTCTCCTGCATGGAGCTCCAGCTGGACCAGTGGCTACTGACCAAAGGCAGAAGCTCGACTGGTAGGGAGCATCTGTGTTCTTGGTGTGGTGATTTTCTGAACCCCCGTAGGCTGGAGGAAGCCAGAGTGGTCATGCTGGGTCATGCAATTCCCTGGGCGCCTCTCTGAGATGGATTCCCCATAAATCCCCTGACACTGACAAGGTGGCGGCAGAGGCCACTGTGGCACTTTCCTGCTCTTAGTGTTACTTGGGAGTTAAGGAAGCAGAATCTGAGCTTCGGAGTGACTAGTCAGTGCTGTGTGTGTCTCCAGCAACGATCTCAGATCGTTCTTTTAACATTCCTCCTGGTAGAATGTAGAGAAGTTTAGAGTTCAGGCAGAGAAATTAGCAGCCTGCTTCCCCCTAGCTCTCATGTTCCCTACAGTGTGTCTGACTGAGCTCCTCTGTATCCTGCTGCTCAGGGCTGTAAGTCTTTGAGGACTCAGGGTACCTAGTCATGGACACTTGTGGGCTACTATAGGGAGGGCTGAAGGTGGCTTTGGGGAGCAGGAGGGTGTTTGGATGATGTAGCTGAAAGTGTCACGTTGGCCTGATGTTTTTAGTGTCTCCCCGGAACTGCCCAGCTGGTGTGGTGACAGGCAGGTTTGGGCCTGACTTCCCGGGAACCCACTGCCTGGGTGACCTCCTGCAGCTGTCCTTTGCCTCATCTCAGCGGGACCTATTTGAGGATGGCTGGCTGGAGTTTGTTGTCCGTGTTTACTGGCTGAAAGCACGTTTCTTGGCACTGCAGGTTTGTTCTATGGTCAGAATGTGCCCTGGCACCTGACAGGGAGGGCAGAGAACTGGCTGTATTGAGGAAATAAATGTACATTCATAACTCTGCTGGACTTGGTGTGAGGAAGTGGGGCATGGTGGTGAATTGCCAGCATGTCAACCATCCAGGCATGGCTACCGTTCTGGAAAGCACCTCAGTGCCCACCACAGGGCTTTGGGGGAGGGATCCTATGTTCCCCAGCAACTCCTACTCAAGACTGCCTTAATGGATCTTTTATACTTTCCTAAGAATGCTCAGCAAGTAACAGGAAAATGAACAAAGCACCCCAAAAGGAACTGTTTACCTGCTTTTTGAGGGTTCTAGGCAGGCTTCTCCTTAGAGCCTACCTAGGTGGGAAGGCCAGAGTGGCTTGTCTGTTCACCAGTACCCATCACTGCTGGTTCCTGGTGCCCTGGGAGAGTGTGTCAGAGATAGCCTGGATCTCAGCAGCTGCAGCAGCTCAGCTGGGAGAAGCAGCATGGTTAATGTGAAGAATGTCAGGTCTAGAGTTAGGACAGGCCTTGGTTTTAACTCTGGGTCAGCCAGACACCTGGCTGTGCTAAGGTGGTATTGGTGTCTTCACCTATGACGTGGTGAATGATGCTTTGTCTCACAGAGTTGTGGTATGGGTCACTCATTATTCATTAGTCAGTCATTCAACAGATTTTTGTTTAGATCCACTTTTCTGGAAAGCCCTTTTTGGTGGTGGGATGAGGGCATTAAAGATTTTAGTTTAGTGCCACATGTTTGTAATCCCAACATTTAGAGGGAGAGAGTTTAAGGCCAACCTGTGCTACATAGTATCAGATTAGCCTGGAATACCCTGTCTCTTAGCAAATAAACAGAAACCAGTTTAAGGGCCTTGGTCTAGTGAGATCAGGAATGAATGGGACCAGACAACACAATTAACTCTCTACATTTTGCTTCATTTCTTGGTTTTTCCTCTGACTAGGGAGACATGGAACAAGCCCTAGAAAACTATGACATCTGCACAGAAATGCTCCAGAGCTCCAGTGCCATCCAGGCAGAGGCAGGGGCTGAGCAAGGGGACATCGTCATTCGACTGCCCAACCTTCACAATGACTCCATTGTTTCTCTGGAGGAAGTGAGTAGATGTTTTTAATGGTATTTTCTTGGTGGGAGACTTACTCTGCATCGATCTAATCAGATCAGACCTGATCTACTCCTGTGGAATAAGAGATGCCTGCATGCTGAGCAGAAGGTCCTTCCTGGACAGGGGCAGAGCAGGTCTAGGGAGACGGTCCTGGCACAGACTCCATTGGCAGAGAGCTTGTCCCAGCGGCAAGTGTGGAAGCTTTGACCAAGTGTGATTTAGAAGTGTTGTTGCTCAGCCCCAGCAGGACTGGAGGGAAGTGCTGGCTGTGCAGAGCAGAGCTGACCTGGCTGCGGGACTGGAAGAGCAGTACAGTGTGTGTGCCAGGCTCTTTGGATGGCTCTCTTGCAGGTCTACATCTGATGTCGTCACATGGCTGCAAGCTTTTACATCCTCTACCTTTGTTTCAGGCTAAGACCAGGCGCTCTGCTGCCTGTGCCAGAAAGGGCCCTGTGGGTCAATAATGTGTGTCGACCCCTGGCTCATTCTCTGAGTCTTTGGCAGCCGGGCAGCCTATGGTTGTTGAAGTCTGGCTTTTTGAACTGGCTTTCACACTGTTTTGGCAGATACTATTCAAGAACTCTGCTGCTGCAGCAGTAGCTATATGTTTGGTTGTAAAGACTTGAATATACCTTGGTGTTAGCATAAATAGTTTTGAAGGATATGTGCATTGTGTGAACATTGATATTGTTGAGTGGGGAGTCTAGTGTGTTTTTGCTGAAACAGTGCTAGAGTATGGTCTTGTCTGTCTGTTTAGACGAGAGGACTCAAACATTGGCTGAGTTCAGGGGGAGGTGAGAGATTTGCCGTTAGGCAACATTTTTGGACCTTTTTCAGATTGATAAGAACCTGAAGTCTCTGGAAAGATGCCAGTCACTGGAGGAGATTCAGCGGCTGTTTGAGGCAGGTGACTACAAGGCAGTGGTGCATCTGCTCCGGCCCACCTTGTGTACCAGTGGGTTTGACCGAGCCAAACACCTGGAGTTTATGACTTCCATTCCCGAGAGGCCAGCCCAGCTGCTTCTGCTGCAGGTATGTGCTCACCACTGGGTCCCCATCCATGTTTATATTGCCTTTGCCTCTGTGTGTGTGTGTGTGTGTGTGTGTGTGTGTGTGTGTGTGTGTGTGTGTGTGTGTATGTGTGTATGTGTGTACGTACACCTCTGGAAGTTCTGAGCTAGCCTTTGAAAACGTAACTGGAAGAGAACAGTGGGAGTTTAGCCTACCCTCTAAGATGATACTAGATCAAAAATACGGTCAAGACTGGGATAATGTTAGAATCTAGGAGTTTAGATTTTAGTATTAGGCATGGCTCACTTGACTGAACTTTTGCCAGACAGAGGAGGAAAGAATAGTCAAGGTATCATCCACCTATCATCTACTCATTTGTTAACCTGTTTTTATTGCATTGTAACTTAATTTTGAGTAGATGCAAAACTGATAAGATCTGTGCAGTGTAAAGAATCAAGATAAAATACAGACTCATATTTGACTGCATGTTGAAGAAAAATGCTAGCATTGTGTTTGAAGTTATGTGTGCCCTCCTGACTCCTTTGATGCCTCTTGTTCATGATATTGATGCTGCATCTGCCACATAGCAAACACTATGGAGATGCCCTAGTCAGTATTACCACTGCCCTCTGTCCTGAATTGGATAGAGACAAACATGGATGCTAGTAATGTTTTTGATGACAAGCCTGGAATTCTGTCTCCTTATGGTTTATGCACTAACCACAGTATATATATTAACTTATTGGGTCCTTTACCTGCAGTTTGGAAAGAATACAGTAATATTCCACCCTTTTCATTTGGCATTTTAACCATTTGCTTTGTTGAACTGGGAAATACCCTAGGAGGTTGGCTGTGAGAACAAATGGGGAGACTTCTCAGCCATGGTAGGAGGGGAGGGAGAGGGGTAGAAGGCATGCTGTAGCTCCTGGCCTAGGAGGCAAGGCAGGACACGGTGAGCCTAATGAAATGTGTCTAACCTTAGTTAGCACGAAGGGTTGCTTACAGTGATAGTGTGTGGAGAGCTAGCCTTTGATGAATGATCAGTGGAGTATGAATGGAGGAGGGGAGGGGCCAGCCCTCGCTACTCTGAAGGATGGCTCGATGCTCACATGTTGTCTTGTTCCTGCTACTGATGTCATCAGTAGATGTGGCTGGGTGCTCATTCCTTGGGAGGAGTGTTGCCCTGTGTTATGGGCTGTTCTGAGGTCTAGGCCATGCACTGTGGAGCTTCTGCTTCTAGGAATAAATGATTTCCATTGAGAGTGTTTTCTATTGATTGGAGTGATTTTTTAAAAAAAAAATAATTAAAGGTAATATGTTTTCTCATTGGATCTTGATAGTTTTGTTTTGTTTTTTTTGCCACTATGTTGTTTACTTTTATATCATGAAGTTTATTATTTTGTTTTTATATACAAAGTTCTCAGTTTTTATGTTGTCAGAATCTTTTTGTATTTTCAAATGGTTGTGATTTTGTTCTTTGTAAGTTTGTTTCATGTACTTAGATAACATTTCCTCGGCTGGAACAATGCCCATCTACTCAAGTTATTCCACACAGAGGACTGGCACTCCTCCATACCTGGCAGTAGTCGGGAAGGCTGCAGTGTTCTAGAGGGAGGAGGCAGGAGGCTAGACACCACCAACAGGACAAAAGTACATTTGCCCTTGCTGGCCTCCAGCAGCAGCCATGTTTTGTTTTGCATGTTTTAACTTGCCTGCTTTGGCATTTCTGGAGTGAGGATCAAATTCAGAATCCTTCTCATGGATAGGGGGATACAAGAAAGAGGTCGCAGTTTAGCAAGCCGCGCTTTATGTTCCTCAGTATAGCCATGGTTCCTTCTTGTTGACTTCATTTTAGATGTTACTATCCTTTTTAACTGAGCATTGCTGGTCTGTAAGAACCCTACTGATTTTCACCTGTTTATTTGAACCTTGTCCCTCAGTGAGATTCCTGTTCCTGTTTATTTGTTTGGGTATGCAGTGGTGTTGCCCACAGAGAGTGGTAATTTGGTTTCTACACTAGTTGGCAGCTAATCTGCTTTTTTGCTCACTATGGCCCTGAGCTGTATGTTCTGTTAGAGCACTATTGGTGGATTCTCCTTTGCCAGCTTTGACAGAAATCTGTATGCATATTGTCTTATATTGCCTTTTGCGTCATCAGTTTTGATCAGAAAGAGTCAGCTGGGATTTGAGACCCCACAGGTATACCCTGTAGCCTCTTCCCCAGTGGCTCCCTGGTCAAGGAAGCTGCTTTCTCTAAGAAGCAGAGGCTCCCTTTTCCAGGCTTGGTGAGTTTGGAGAAAGTTTTGTGTTCAAATTTTGCAATATATTCCAAAGGCATTTGGGACATTTCTGCTCCCATACCTGTGTCGTCCAGAGAAAGGTGGATAGGAGCTGCCACCAGGCCTAGGCTTGGGGTTGGGGGTGGTGGTGGATCAGAGCCAGATGGGCACAGGGCAGGGCAGTAGGTGCTTCCTGCTGGTCCAACAAGCTGCCTGTCAGATCTGTGAGTTCACAAACTGTTTGTTGAAGCACCAGCCACTGGTGTTTAAGTGGGCTATATTCTAGGCCCCCTCTCCCTCCTCAAAGGAGCTTTGTAGAAAGTTGATGGCTTCCATAGAGATCTTAACATAGAAGTCATGACTCTGTTTGGTGTTCTGAGAGTGATTTATGCCCTGGGCACTGTGCTCGGTGTGGTGTGCATTTCAGTTCATGGAATACTCATGTACCTTCAAGGAGTGATGCCATGGCTGAGGCTGAGAGGGAGGGCTCAGCACCCTGACCCCATGGGGGCGTTGGAGAAGAGGGGCTCACAGAACGATGACTTCATCAGTTACTGGCCAGTTGTCCCTTCTGAGGCCTCAGTTCATGCCCTCCTACCTGAGGTAGTTCCTCCCTAGCATGTTGTGGCACCCTGCTGAGACCATCCTCTCATGCCTCAAGACCTGGCAGTGGAGGGCACAATGCATTGGAGAAGTGTCTCAGTCGCTTCTCTGCTGTGAAGAGACACCATGACCAAGGCAACTTATAAAAGAGCATTTAATTGGGGGCTTGCTTGTATTTTCAGAGGGTGAGTCTGTGACTGTCGTGGCAGGAAGTGTGGTAGCAGGCAGGTTCTGGAACAGTGGCTAAGAGCATATGTTCTGTTCTGCAGGTTGGAGGCAGAGAGTGAGACTGGGCCTGGTGTGGGCTTTTAAAGCCCCAAAGCCCTCCCCAGTGACACACCTTCTCCAACAAGGCCACACCTCCTAATCCTTCCCCAAACAGTTCTACCACCTAGGGACCAGGTATTCAAATATGAGTCTCTGGGAGCCATTGTCATTCAGACCAACACAAGAGGTAACGAAGGAATCAGTCAGTCTCAGTGTTGCTACTTGCCAACTCTATGGTCCCATTCACAGAGGCCCCACTTTATAAATGGGAAGACTAGGTGCAAAAGTAAAGCATTTTTCTAGAAGCTCCTTGGCAGGTGGCCTGCTATATGGCCATTGCACCCAGGTCAGTGTGTGCCCTTAAGATGCCTCAAGGCTGTCAGAAAACTGCTGAAGTGGCGATGGCTCTTGGTTCTTTGCACCTCAGGCCTGAGGTCCCAGTGTGTAGAGCTGACAGCATGCCTTTCATCCTGTGTCTTCTGTGCTCAGGACTCATTGCTCCGGCTGAAGGACCACAGGCAGTGTTTTGAATGTTCTGACGTGGCTCTGAATGAGGCTGTCCAGCAGATGGTGAACTCAAGTGAATCTGCAGCCAAGGAAGAGTGGGTGGCCACAGTGACCCAGTTGCTGCTAGGTATCGAGCAGGCGCTGTCATCAGACAGCAGTGGCAGCATCCTAAAGGAGTCCTCCGCTAGCACTGGCCTTGTCCGGCTCACTAACAACCTCATCCAGGTAACTCCCAGATCCCCTTTGCCCTGTGCTGTCTCAGCAGGTGTGTCTCTGCGATACACCCTCTGAGCTTCACTGATAAGCACTGTGACTTACATACCCCAAAGGCACACACGTTGGCTTCTCTGGCTAGAACTTCAGAGTTTGAGGAGGTCGCTGTCCACAGATACAAACCTGGGGGCTGCTTTGTCTCGAGGTCTAGACTTGGTATAGCACATGGTATAACGAAGGTCCTCAGATTTCCTGTCCCAGAGGGACAGAAATAGGCTTAGAGAGGAGGTCCTGTCTGCATTTAGTGGGAGGCAAGAGTGAGGCCTGGAGCCCAGGTCTGGCTCCCTGCTGTGCTTCCCCACCCCTGCAGTGCCCTAGAACTTGTAGTTGAAGGGTTGCACTTGAAGCCATAGATTGGCCGTATTACTACGTTTATTTCCCCTCCATTTTGTTCAGCCAGGCCCAGGTCCCTGCCATTTCTTCGTGAACTGTGACAGTCCTATATAGTAGTCCTTTCTCTGCCTTGTACCTTTTTAGCCCAGCTACTGTCCTGCCACAGAGGCACCTTTTAAACACTGAAATATGGGTGTCTCCCCCTACACATGCTGTCTGGGGGAGTGTGTACTGATCCCCAGCCTGCTTCTCCTCTTTTACTCTCTTGGCTAAAGCTGTTGTGGGCCACCCTCTGGGATCCCTGCCTGTGAGTGTGTCCTCTGCCCTCCTGCACGGCCCTTTCTGGGGGTTGAGCATACCACAGTCATTTACCTGGACACCTCAAGGGCTTGTCTCTGAACATTGTATGCCTGAGACTCTGGTGCTGCTCTTGCTTTCCTGGTAGCATCTGTATTTGCCCACAGGACACAGTAGTTTCTCCATGCCTGTCTCCCCCTGGGCTGTTAGCTCCCTTTGCCACAGTCAGTAATTGCATGTGGCATGAGGAAAGATCATGTGATTGTCACTGGGCATTGTGGGACTGTCTGATGATAAATTGGGGGTACTGCTAGGTCAGTATTCCCGTGTTAGAGTGTAGGGTAGGCAGATGGTGTGCCTCACCTCTCCCAGAAAGCACTGCAATGTGGGCTCACTTCAAGAGGGCTACGGGGAGACTGATGTGCTATGCTGATGCCCTTTGCCAGGTCATCGACTGCAGCATGGCCGTACAAGAGGAGCCCAAGGAGCCCTATGTTTCCTCAGTCCTGCCCTGGATCATCTTGCACAGGATCATCTGGCAGGAGGAAGAAACCTTCCGTTCCCTGTGCCACCAGCAGCAACTCCAGAACCCAGCAGAGGAAGGTGTGTCATCAGCACTTTTGAAGGACTAGACCTGACCCTTGGCTCGTCCTTGTCTGTGCCCTGTGCGATAGGACCCTGAGGCCTTGCCCAGGTCTTGTGAGTAGGTGCATCCTTTAGTGAGCAGTCTCTCTTGTTCAGCCTCTGGAGCACTGTGGTATTTGTTTCTCGTGCTGTGGGCACACCTTAGGTACCCTCCGGTCCTGGAGACTCTCTTGTTGCTGCTCAGTTGTTTTAAAGTATAAATTTCTACCAATGAAGGTCTGTAGAACTCTTGACAAATATTAAATTGTACTTCCAAAAGACTGTAGTGAAAAAGGTATAACTATAAATGTTACATATATAAATGTAACTATAAAAAATAATATAAATTATTTTTCTTATAAAAACGAAAATTACTTATGCATACCAAAGAATTTTCTAAAAGCTACTGGCAAATGCTAGGCATCATGGCACGCACACTTGATCCCAGCACTCAGGAGGCAGAGGCAGGTGGATCTCTGAGTTTGAGGCCAGCCTGGCCTACAGAGTGAGCTCCAGGGCAACCAGCGCTACCTAGAGTGATCCTGTCTCAGAAAGAAAGAAAGAAAAACAAGCTGTGGACAAGTAAGCGAAAGAGGAACTAGTGTCCTCAGCTAGAGCAGCATGCCCAGGGAAGGACGACAGGCAAGGTGCTGTCTCTTCCCACTGTCCTGTGAACTGAGGGATGGGAGCTGACCAAATCTGGGACAAAATCCCAATATCCTCTCATTTATAAAGAGCTAGCTAGTGGAGACCCCCCCCCAAAAAAAAAAAAAAAAACAAAAAACCAAAAAAACCAAAACCATCACTTGGCTTTTTCAGATGAAGGTGGGGTAAGGGTAAGGAAGTACTTCTATCATATGACCGGACTTAATCCAAGGATGTGGGTCAGGGTTAAGTACACTTGTGGCTGAGTAATGAGGGACCTTATGAGCTGAGTTACTCAACGTGGACACTGAGACAGTTGTCTATTAGGCACACCAGTTCTTAGAAAATGGAGAAGCAGCAGGATCAGCCAGGAGAAGTTAGCCTGTGGTGTTGGCCTCACAGACCCTGGCAAGGGCGTCAGGAAGCTCTGGAGTGACAGTACCTTTTCAGAGCTGCCCTGTGTGGTGAGATTGTGTTCCCCAATGTATTGTGCACCTTCATAAACTTACCTGGGGTCAGAGGACAGAACAGCCACTAGATAACCTAGAGGCCAGAAAATGGTGGCGCACACATGCCTTTAATCCTAGCATTCCAAAGGCAGAGATCCATCTGGATCTCTGTGAGTTCAAAGCCACACTGGAAACAGCCAGGCATGGTGACACATGCCTTTAGTCCCAGGAGTGATGGCAGGAAGCAGAAAGGTATATAAGGCGTGAAAACCGGGAACTAGAGGCTTTTTAGGCCCCGTTAAACTTTTAGGTTTTTAGCAGCAGTTCAGCTGAGATCCATTCTCATGAGGACTCAGAAGCTTCTAGTTTGAGGAAATAGGATTGGCTGAGAAGTTGGCGAGGTGAGGTTAGCTGTGGCCTGTTCTGTTTCTCTGATCTTGCAGTGTTCACCCCAATCCCTGGCTCCGGGTTTGTTTTTATTAATAAGACCTTTTGAGATTCGTGCTGCAGTCCTGCTGTCTCATCTAGTCACTGGGTGGGGCTTGTGGATGTGTGTGGCCTCAGGTAAAGTAAGTCCTGCAGCTGCTGTGGACACCGAAGAAGCTGACAGCTGGAGGTAGCAAGTCGCACCCTGAGGGAAATCTCAGAAGGGAGGGGCTCGGCTGCTTCTTACACGGGGGAGTTCAAACTAGTTGTAAGGAAGGAGAGGCAGCTTTTGTGTGGCAGAAAACTCATAATTTGTAAGCAGACCCATGTCAGGCGACTTCCAGCTACCCAGATCCAGAGCACTCTGACTACCTCAGACATGTGTGCACACACGGCAGACTCAGACACACAGACACAAAAATAAAACCTTCTAAAAAGGAAACTAAGGAACCCATGAAGACTGGAATGGTTGAGCCTTTGTTTTCTGAAGGGATTTTTTTTGGGGGGAGGATGTTTACTTTTTTGTTTGAGACTGACCAAATAGTAAATTTTTGTAAAACATTTTAGCTGTGTGTAGCTGTATTCAATGCCTTCTGTTATTTTCTGTTTAAATATGTTCTGTCTTAATTTGCCTTCCCCACCCCCACAATAAAAGAGACCATTAAAAGGTGCTAATGGCTTATGTATGGCCCAGAGTTTCGAGAATACTGAGACTTTTAAGGAACTAATAATAATTTAATGGTGAGCAAACATTTAATGGCAATTCAATGGTTTTTCTCCCCTTCTGCAGTATTCAAGTAAACCTAAATATAAGAATGTTAGAATGTTCAGGGTTGGGGATTTAGCTCAGTGGTAGAGCGCTTGCCTAGCAAGCGCAAAGGCCTGGGTTTGATCCTCAGCTCAAAAAAAAAAAAAGAATGTTCAGAAGTTGTATAGGTAGTATGAGTTCTCTTATTGTAACTTGTCCTTCTCTTTGAAAAGCACAGAAAGGTGCTTTGAGTGATACGCAGCAGATGCCAGTATCGGTTCTCAGGGGCTAGGACAGTTTTGTTTTGTGAATGAAGCATTCATTTGTATTTTCTGTAAGATTTCAGTTGATTTTTTGATAAGCATAGATTGCCTACTAAAGCCAGTTAAATACTTAGAAGACAGAAAAGGGAAAGAGAACAATCTGTGGTCATGTGACAGAGAAAAGTCCCTGAAGAAGAGACATGGATGTAGTCCCCTCGCTGCTGTTGTCTGCACTGACTGACTGTTGGTCTGGCTTTTTCCAGGGATGTCAGAGATGCCCATGCTCCCGTCTTCCCTCATGCTGCTCAACACAGCCCATGAGTACTTGGGCAGGAGGTCCTGGTGCTGCAATTCAGATGGGGCGCTGCTGCGATTCTATGTGAGTGATCCCCTGGGTCATGGGCTGCCGGGACAAGGTTGGGGCAAGTGGGGAAGGCGATGGAGCCCTGTTGGTTCCCTTGGGCTGGTGTTTGTCTGCCTGTATGGGTTCTCGTTGTGCATTGTTGATTAATGCATGTATGTAATTACTAAACCTTGAAGAAAATCTGAACTTGGTTCCTGTGACTTTTCTTTCTATTACTGTGATATAATCATCTTTAAAAGAGTAAAGGTTTCTTTTGGCTCATGGTTTCAAAGACTTTAGTCCATAGTTAGTTGACTCCATTATCTTTGAGCCTTTGGCATATATCCTGATGAAATCACAGGTCCTGATTGTTAAGTTGGTAGCTATTATAGTGACTGCAGATGGTCTTCTGGAACTTGCCCACTAGGACTGATTGGTGCTAGCTCTCTGGGCTTATCAGAGATACGAGGCATGAACCTGGTCTCTGCTGAGTAGGAGGCCAATTAGCACCAGACAAATTACGGAGCATCAAGTGTTTTGGATGTACCAAGGGAGAGGCATCCAGCCCAGCCTGTATATCTGCTAATAAAATTTTATTGGGGCATTTATTTACATAGCAATTATGGCTGCTTTTACTATGGCTGACAGGGACTAGAAGCTGCAAGTCTGCACGGCTTACAAGGCCTAAAATCCTTGTTGTTTGCCCTTTAAAAAGCTTGCTGTCTTCTGCTGGGTAACTTCTGTTTGGTGGACATAGCCTCTGTAGCTTAGTCTTCCCTGTGCCTCCTAGTTTGCCCCTACCTTCAACAGTCTTACTACCTAATTAGCACACTCCATAATGTACATCTTGTGTGTGTTATTTGACTTTTCTGTGCTGCTGTTAAATTCAGAGAGAGGAGGTATTTTTGTTCACTTGGTTCATTTCTGAATCCAAGTGCTTAATATTAACAGCACCTAGCACAAAAGTAAATGCAGGTTTGTGTGAGTAAGGGCTCTCTAGAAGAACAGGTCTGATTGAACTGATATTAAAGGAGGTTTAGTAGACTGACTTGTAGTCTGGGTAGTCCAATGATGTCTGTCTCACAATGGAAAAACTGAGTATCCAGTAGTGTTCCATGGCCTTTTTTGTGTGCTGTCACCAGAACCTATAGCTTAGGTTTAGGGTGGGTCTTCTCACCTCAATCCAATTAAGAAAATCCCCCTGAGGAGTGCCCAGCAGCTTGGGTTTTAGTTGATTCTTGATGTAGTTAAGTTGACAACCAAGATTAGCCATCACAGGGCTGAAGGAGACGAAGAGTGTACAGAGCTTTTGTGTGCCTAGGCCTGATGGTTTGCAAAGTCTGTATTGCTGCAACCCAGGAATCGGCCACTGCCTTCATTCCTCTGCTAGAGTGCAGAGACACCATCTGCTGCTAGGCGGTCTCCTTAGGCTGCACCTCAGGCTGCACCTCATGCAGAGAAGCTGGGAAGATAGCTCAGTGGTTGCTGTACAGGAAGAGGACCAGAGTTCAGATCCGCAGAACCTTTGTGTCTTAGAGTTACTGTTGCTATGGTGGAATGCCATGACCAAAGCAGGTCAAGGAGGAAAGGGGTTATTTAAATAAAGGCTTATATTTCCATCACTGAAGGAAGTCAGGACAGTGTGGGTCGTTTCCCCACCAACCCCACAGCTCCCCAGAGTTTTCTTGAGTGTGAGCAGCAGGAAATATTAGATAGAAGGATTTAGAATGTGGAGATAAACAGATAGAAAATAAAGGATAGCCTCCAGAGGGCCTGGAACCTATTCCAGTGGCCCCTGACTGTCTCTGCCCCAGGGTATTTATAGAAACGCCGAGGGGTGGAGCAAAAGACCTCCTCCCCCAGCACAGCCAAGTGCAGACCATTTCAGACACCTGCGCTCAGGCCCGTGGTCCAATCATCCTCTCTATGCAGACCTGCAGGGTAAAACCATGAGGAACCTGAAAACGGGCTCCCACAGGACAGGAACTCAAGCAGGGCAGAAACCTGGAGGCAGGGACTGATATAAAAGCCATGGAGGGGTGCTACTTACTGGCTTGCTCCACATGGCTTGCTCAGCCTGCTTTCTTAAGAGAACCCAGAACCACCAGCCCAGTGGTGGCACCACCCACAATGTGCTGCCCCCCCCCCCCCCCACCAATCACTATTTAAGAAAATGCCTTACATCCGGATCTTATGGAGGCGTTTTCTCAACTGAGTCTCCCCCTTCTCTGATGACTCCAGCTTGTGTCAGCCTGACATAAGAGCAGCCAGCACACTGTGTAAGTGCCTTCAGGCATGGCAGCCTGCCATAATTTCTGTACTTAGAGACAGAGACAGGCTCCCCAGAGAAAGTTGGCTTGCTAGACTAGCTGTATTGTCATGCTCTAGGTTCAGTTGAGAGAGTCTGCCTGTCTGCCTCAATGAATAAGGTAGAAAGTAACTGAGGAGGACTCCCAGTGTCGGCCTGTGGCTTCCACACACAGTAGCACACATGTACATGCATACAGGTGTTAACCATACACATGCAGATATGCATAATACACACGCACGCATGCATGCACGCACGAGGAGGAGAAGAACAGATCCCTTTGTAGGCTGGCTGTGTTGGGGAGTGACATGAGAGGGAAGAGTAGGCAGAAGGGCCAGTGGATTGTCCTCTTCCCAGTTCTTCTTGGGCTGTGTCTCTTGGATGCTGAGTTTCATAAGCCAGATGAATTGAAAGAGAAATGATGAGTTACTGTTGTGTTTTGCTTATAGTTCCTAGTTTTCTTACTCAGGACCCATTGAGATTCCTCAGACTCCCTAGGAAATTACTTTCCTTGGATCCTGCATGACTGACTTTTCTTCCACCTTTTCCAAGAGGCTTTCCCCATTCTTTCTACCCTGTGTCTTGAGAGTGCTTTGCGGCTAACATCCTTTTGTGTTTGAATTGTTGTTTCTCCTTGGATGGAGTGCAAATGTTCTCTGAAAGACATCCTGTAAGGTTGTGTCTTGTCTTGAATTAGTAGTCTTTTTCTGGTGTTGTGTTTTAGTTGAGGAATTCTAACCTATTCTTCTACATTTTGCTCAGGTAGTCTCTCTCCTGTAAGCTACTACCTTCTGGATGGTTCTCTCTTACGTTGTGTGCTGTGTGCTCAGATTATGTGCATACTAATAATTTACTGTATTTGCTGTAAATGTGCCTTCTGAAAAAAAAGATGACATCATGTCTGTCATTAAGCAGGTTTTAGACTAAATTATTACATATCTACCTATTAGTGAACAATATATGATGGAATTTTAATATTCCAAAATTTAAAAAAGTGTTATTTGTACGTGTGTGTGTGTGTGTGTGTGTGTGTGTGTGTGTGTAAGAGAGGCACAGAGACAGGCAGAGAGTGACATGGAGAAACAGGAGAGAGAGACAGAGAGCAAGCAGATGGACCACGTTACATGTATGGAGGTCGGGAGACAACTTTTAGGGCTTGGTTCTCTTCTCCCACCTTGTGGGTCCTGAGGATTGAACACAGTTTTCCAGGCTTGGTGGCAAGTTCCCTTACCTGCTAAGCCATATTACCAGACCAACTTTTAAAACTACGTAAGAAAATATATAGTATGTAACTTCTTGCAGCTTCTTGCCTTTATTCATTTCAGCACACAAGTGTATTCACATTGGTAGAAGTAAATCTGGTTTGTTCTAATTGCTTTGATTAATACTATTGTATGAATACATAAACTATTTTAAACTTCTAGTGTGGAAAATTCCAAATATATATTAAAATAGAAACAGTAGTATAGTATAGTTCCAAATACTGAGCGTTAAGTCATTATTGTGATACATGGTCACTCCCATGCCATCCCTATCCCATCTCTTACTTTTAAGTAAATCCTAGACATTGTATATCATTTTCTCTGTAAATATTTGTTTCCATAATTTTTTAAAAAATCCCCTAATGATGGTATTAAGGTCACCCCACCCCCACCCCTGAGCTGAGGACCGAACCCAGGACCTTGCACTTGCTTAGCAAGTGCTCTACCACTGAGCTAAATCCCCAACCAGGTTTTTTTGTTGTTGTTGTTTTGTTTTGTTTTGTTTTGTTTGTTTGTTTTATCCATTTGGAGGATAAGTGGTATGATGGTAACATCTACCACCAATTTGTGTTCTGGGTGCATGTGCACATGTTTATAAAGAGAATGCCCAGCCAGGTGGTATTCCAGCATTTGGAATGCAGAGGCAGGAGGATTTAGAGTTTGAGGCCAGCTTGGGCAGAAAAAGACTCTGTTTCAGAACCCCCAAGTGTCAAGGCCGGGGACATAGCTTAGTGACTGAATGCTTATCCACCATGTGAAAGACCCTGAGCTCAACCCCAGCTGGCAAAACCCAAAACCTTGCTTACTTGAGCATAGTGCCACATGGCTAGTATTCAGAAACTGTGACAGGAGAATTGAGTTGAGCATGAGGCCATCCTAGTCTACAGAGTGAGACACTGTCTCAGAAATCAACCAGATAACAACAAAAAACTGTTAGACAGCATTGTGATGCAAGTCTGTGATCTCAGCCCCCAGAAAGCTGTAAAGGGGGTGGATCATGAGGTCAAGATCAGCCTAGGATATATAGTGAGTTCCAGGCCAGCTTGAGCAAGACTCAAAAAGAAAAAAATCAATCAAGTCATAGACTTGTCAGGACATAAGAACACCCCGACTCTAAACACCAAAACCAAACAAACACTGTTGTCTACCTCTTCCCTCCATTGGGCTATCCCAAAAAATCCACAACGTAGTTTTTTAACACCATATTTTCTGAGTGTAGTGTCTTATCCCTTTAATGTCAACATTTGGGTGACTGAGACAAGAGAATTGATGTGAGTTTCAAGTCCAGTTGGGGCTGTAATGAGAGCCTGTCTCAAAAAACTAAGAATGAAACAAAACTAGCCAAACAACACCAAAAATGCGTGTTTTCAAATTGTTTTCCAAAATAATTGTTTTGGTTTGTGTGTGTGTGTGTGTGTGTGTGTGTGTGTGTGTGTGTGTGTGTGTGTGCACGTTTGTTATGTGCCAGGTGTGTGTGCCCGTGTTTTATGTGCTCATGTGTGTGTGCGTGTGTATGTGTAGGTGTGTAGGTGTGCATGTGTACACATAGTCATGTATATGCAGGATGTGTGGGTGTCTGTATATGGGGGGGACAACATCAGGTGTTTTTCCTCGTGTGCTGTGCCTCAGTAGGCTAGGCTGGCTGGATAGCTCCAGGACCCACCTAGTTGTGTCTGCAGTGCTGGAACTGACAAGCACACACCACCACACCCCACTTGTTAATGTGAGTTCTGGGGATCAAACTTCACATGTCGGTGTAGCAAGCACTGTATACACTGAGCTGTCTCCCCGACCCGCTGCCAGACCCGCATACTACAGAGACTTAGACACTGAGACCCGTCTAAGAGGATTCCTTTGTTCTTTTCCTTTGTAACGCTCTACAGTTACTCATGAGGTTGAGTGCTTTTTGCCACATCCTGTGCAGCTTGGGTTCTGGACAGGGACAGCGAGGAATAAAGAAAGGGCAGATACACATAAGTTAAGTGGATCAGGTAAGAGTTCTCTGACTGCTCCCTCTACCAGCCTGCCACCAACCCGGAACCTCGGCATGTTTCTTCGGCACACATAGCGGGAGGGCTTAGCTAGGAATGCGTATTTATCAAAAGTTGGGTATAAATTTAGTCATACCATTTCATAGCCAGAGAGACATGACTGGTTTGCGGCAGAGCTTTCGGAGATGAAAGTTAAATTTCTTCCTCTTTTGTATTATCAAGTAGTTTCTTTTTTGTTATGGAGCCTTGCATAGTAGGCAAGTCCTGTGCCACCAAGGTGGGCCCCAGCCTTGTGTGTTTATTTGAGACAGGTTTTCCCTGAGTTGCTCAGACTGGCAACTTGAACTTAACTCAGGCAAGTCTTGAACTTTTGACCTCTCCTTCCCAGTCTCTGAGTACCTGGGATTTCAGGTTTAAATGCCTGGGTACAAAATTGTTTTCTTCTTTTTGATTTATTTCAGGCATTTTAAATGTAAATATATTCTTCTTATGACATTTTTATGACATTTTTGAGGATTTTAGACAGTGTGGTTTGATCATATTCATCTCCTACCCCTAGTCTCCACCCCAACTATTACCTTCACCCCTAACTTCAAGTACACTATTCTTAACTCTTAAAAAGACCCGACAGTCTCTAGGTTTGGCACATGGGCAGTAGTTTGTCATTTCCTTTCCCCAACCCTGAATCTGCTCTTTGTGTCTGTAAAGTTTAGCTACTGCTAATGCTGATTATTTATTGATTATAGATTTTTTTTTTCTTAAGTCATACTTTTTAGAATAGTGTCCCACTAATGTAAATTGCCTGGTGGTGGTGCGCATGCCTTTGAGCCCAGCATTCAGGAGGCAGAGCCAGGCGGATCTCTGAGTTTGAAGCTAGCCTGGTCTACACAGCAAGTTCCAGGACAGCCAGAGCTACACAGAGAAACCTTGTCTCAAGAAACCAAACCAAACAAACAAACAAACAAAAATAACATAAGGCAGTTCTGGTGTTCAATTTATTATTTAAAACTTCTTTAAGTACTTCTAATAATTTTCTCTTTTATTATTGCTAAGATTGTTTTGGCTTTTATCCTCCCTTTAAATAAAAAGAACACATGCCTTTAATTCCACCACTTGGAAGGCAGAGCCAAGCAGATCTTTGTGACTTAGAGGCCAGCCTGGTCTACATAGCTAGTTCCAGGGCTATACAGAGAGACCTGAGACGAGGGGAGAGGGGAGGGGAGGGGAGGCGGAAGAGAGGGAAGGAGGGAGGGAGGGAAGGGGGGAGAGAGAGAGAGAGAGAGAGAGAGAGAGAGAGAGAGAGAGAGAGAACACGAGAACAAGCTTAGGAAGTGGGTCAGTGGGTAAAATGCTTGCTGCATAGATGGATGGATGGATGATTGATTGATAGGTAGGTAGATAGATTTACTTTACATCTAGTTTTGGCAAAAATTTATGGATGCTTGAAAGAAATGTATATTTATCAAAAATTGGGTATAAGTTTAGTCATAACATTTCATAGCCAGAGATATAACTGATTTGCTATATTGTTGTAGTCGGAAAGTTTTCCTGGTCCTGCCAGGCTCCCACAATCCCGCAGCCTACTTATAAACTAATCACTCAGAAGCTTATATTAATTATAACTGTTTGGCCATTAGCTCTGGCTTATTACTGACTAGCTCTCACGCTTAATTCAACCCATAATTTTTATTTATGTTTAGCCACATGGCTTTGTACCTTTCTCAGTTCTGCCTTGTCATCTTGCTTCCTCCGTGTCCGGCTGGTGACTCCTTACTCAGCTCTTCCTCTTCCCAGAATTCTCCTTATCTACTCTCCCTGCCTATATTTCCTGTCTGGCTACTGGCTAATCAGCATTTTATTTATCAACTAATCAGAGCAACACATACTCACTATGTACAGAAAGACATCCCACAGCATATTGTTCCTGTCCTCTGATTCTCAGTAATGTTTTATTGGAGGGGGGTTTTCCTCAGCCCCCATGGGACTTATAGTTGGTTGTTTATAAGTATTTAGCACCATTTCCGCCATTGGAATCTGAACTTTTAAAAAGTGGAGTCTATGTCAAACTGTGTCTCATAAAAGAAGCTGCTCAGTAAACACACACTCAGCAAATAGGTAGCGATATTGCCTGGGCATAGAGTAGCTAATGGTATAGGCACGTGCTGGCTAGGTGTGCTAAGGCCAGGCTGCTCACACACCTTGAAGGAGCCTACTGCCAGATCCACCCAGAGCAGTTCGGTAGAGATAACACGTTTTCTCTAGGAAGCAAGTGTTTGGAATCTAGCCACACAGGGACCCCAGACATTACCTCCTTGGGTTAAAGTAGTTGATAAAGTGGTGGTCTCCCTGGGTTCTTGTTCTGACATGGAGGCTGAGCCTGTAGACTGTGTCCTCAGGCATCTCTTCCCACCTGCCACAGGTGCAGGTTCTCCAAAAGGAGCTTTCTGCGTCTGCCTCTGAAGACACTCACCCCTACAAGGAGGAGCTTGAGACCGCCTTGGAGCAGTGCTTCTATTGCCTGTACAGCTTCCCCAGCAAGAAGAGCAAGGCCAGGTACCTGGAGGAACACTCGGCTCAGCAGGTAGGCTGCTCCCCAGGCCCGGGAGGGGCAGCTCTCAGGAAGAGGAGGCTCCTTACAGGACATGAGCTTTGCTACACACAGTGCCACTAAGATGGTTGATGGCTGATCAAAGGAAAGGTTTCCTACAAGATGTCATTCATAAGGGATTTATAATGCAGCATTGGCATGTTGTCATTCCTAGGTTTATTTGCAGTTTGGTTTACACACATAATTCCATAGATATTTTCTTTTTCATTTGTTTTATTCCAGAGCACTACATTGTATCATGGCTAGTATCTTCAGCCATTCTCCAGTCTTAGATATTCTATACCTTAAAGTATAGGGTCCTTAGGATGGCACATCCACTCTGGCCCAGAGGTGTGGACCCTAAGCTTCCCAGTTAGGATTGATTCTCCCCCTCCCCACACACATACATCTGGCCAAGTCACATGGTTTCACAGTTTCCAACATTTGTTTTTTTAGAGACCAGCCCTAACCAGGCATGAGTCCTAAAAGCCATTTCTTGGGCAAGAGATGTATTTTGGTTGGTAGAATGCTTGTGTAGCATAGATGAAGCCCTGGGTTTTATCACTAGCATCATGTAAAACCAGGTGTGGTGGAGCATGCCCTGGGGAGGTGGGGGCAGGATCGTTAGACGTTCATAGTGAGTTCATGGCCAGCATGGACTACATGAGATCCAGGTATTGAGGTGAGTGGAGAGATGGCTCAACAGTTAAGGGCACTTGCTGCTCTTGCAGAGGACCTGAGTTTGGTTTCCAGCACCCATAACAACAGGTGCTGTCACCTTTAATTTCTTCTCCAGGGGATCTCTTCTGTCCTTTGTTGACACTTGCACATGTGTGTCATATACATATATACATAAAGTAGAATAAGATTTAAAAATTTTTTTTCTTGACTAACAGTACTAAAAACTTAATATTTAACATAGAATTTTCTTTATCATTTACTCTCATTCATTAAGAAAGTTAAATATTTCTGTTTGAGAGTTATTACCTTAACATTAACACATAATTGTGTGCAGTAATATCCTCAGGAAGCTTGAGACTTATACCAACTCGAAAAACAAAAGACTTAGGCTTTTTCGGTGGCTGGAATGGAGGCTTACCTGGCCATTGCAGATTAAAGAAGTAGACATAGAACATGCTTTGTGTTCACAGCATGCTGTGACCTCATTGCGTTGAGCACAGTGTGTTCTTACAGAGGACCTTCTCCTTATTTCTTAGCCTTCATGTACTATGAGTCTGCATCTGTTGTTTTCCAGGTAGACCTCATATGGGAGGATGCCCTGTTTATGTTTGAGTATTTTAAACCCAAGACCCTACCTGAATTTGATAGCTACAAGACCAGCACTGTCTCTGCTGACTTGGCCAACCTCCTGAAAAGAATTGCTACCATTGTGCCCCGCACAGAGAAGCCAGCTCTGAGCATGGACAAAGTCTCTGCCTACATTGAGGGAACCTCAACTGAGGTGGGCCTCAGGGAACATGGGGTGGTGGGGCTTCCTCTCACGCATTGCTTCCTGTCTGCTCAGCACTACCAGCTAGGGATCAGTGGAAGACGGATCGCCTGCATCCTTGACCCCACCTCTTCTCCTGAACTTGCCCTCTCTCGTGCTAGGTACCCTGCCTTCCAGAAGGGGCAGATCCCACCCCTCCAGTGGTGAATGAGCTCTACTACCTCCTGGCTGATTATCATTTCAAAAACAAGGAGCAGTCTAAAGCCATCAAGTTCTACATGCATGATATTTGCATCTGCCCCAACAGGTGGGTGATATTGTATGGAGCCAGGCTGCTGCCAGGAGGCTTGCCAGTTCTCCAGTGAGCCAGTTGAAGGTTTCCTTGTCTGTGGCAAGATAAAGGAAAAGAAAAGACTTAGCATTCTCGAACAAAGAAGACTTCTTTTCCAGAGTCCTATGGGAGGTATACTGGGGTCAGCAAAGGTGCAAGGTGACCTTTTGGGTCCCGGCGTACAGGACAGGGAAGTAGTACACAGCCCCATACTGTTTTGTCCTGCTTCCTTTCCTTGTAGCAGGAGCCAGGACAATCGATGTATGTTTGGGGTAGACAGGTTCTTTAATGAGGATTGCTTTTGGGACTTAAAAGGGGGTGTCAGGGATGAGAGCTGGTTCAGTGGTTAAGAGCACCCACATGGCCACTGTAATTCCAGTTGTAGGATCTAACACCTTCTGCTGGCCTCCCTTATATCGAGCTTTCCTGCTTTTTTCCTGAACTGGAAGAGGCACCAAATTAGACAGGCATTCTGGGATGGAGGTGGGACTAAGACCTCGTTCAGCTGAGCAGGAATCAGCACCATGAGAGCCCAGAATGTGGCCTCTGGAGACTTGTTCCTCCTGGGGTCACACTATCACTGAGCTGCAGGCATCCCTGCAGGCCCGCCCACACTCCCAGAGAATGAATGGGTTGTGTGATGCTGTACCTGAGTCTGACACTTACGTCAGGAGGGGTCACTCCCACTAGGACAGGGCATGCTTGTTTTTCTCTGTGGGTTTTGTTTTTTTTTTAGTGCGTGTGGTTGTTTTGCCTGTATGTATGTCTGTGCGTTACATGTATGTCTGTGCATGTGGAGGCCAAAAGAGAGTGTGGATCCCCTGGAACTGGAGTTAGAGATGGCTGTGAGCTGCCAGGTTCTGGAGAGCAGCCAGTGCTCCTAACTACTGTGCCATCACTCTGGCCTGCTTCTCAGTTTTCATGGTGATGCCACTCTGCTTTGGTTACTCCGTGTGTGGAGGAAGTGGTTCTCGTGCCACCACGTAGGCGCTGTCACAGCATGTCTCCTTTCCTCAAGGACACTTCTCCCCAGGGGTGTTGGATATTGAAAAGAAGTCCATGCTGTGAAATTGGCCCTGGTGAAGAATTTGCCACTTAAGCCCTTCCCCCCTTCCCCTTCTCCAGAGTAGCCTGAGCAGAGCCAGGGAAGAAGTGGTGGCTTTGGACCCCAGCCCCTGAGGAAGAAAGGCTGCTATCAGAAGCCTCTCACAAGACGGGGGTGTCTTCTTCCTGGCTCTCCTGCCATCACTGGGTCTTTGGAGCCTGCAGGGTTCATGGAGCCTGTGGGGTTCGTTTGCTCTGCATCTCTTGGGATGGTGGCAGTTAGCCAGTATGAACTCACACTGGGGAGTTTAAGGGGTGGTGGGCTGAACTGACGGTGTAGAGAGGGGCAGCATCAGCCTTTTGGGTTGCTGCGTTTTCTGTTTTCTGGACCAGCACTAGAAAATAGCTCTCCAGGAACTCAGAAGTGACCTTGGTCCTGGGGTGGTGTCTCCATGGCTACTCATCTTCTCCCAGAATCTTGTGGGTTCCTGCCTCAGAACCATCAGGTCCCAGCCCTGAGCTGTCATCTTGTTCCTTTTGCTGCTGGGATCTGAGCTGAGAGCATAGGCTCCCAGAGAGAATAGGAACGAAGTGAGTGGCTGGGGTCCCACAGTTCTCTGTTCCCTGAGCTCTGGCCTGGTGAGAATAGGAGCCTCAGGAGGAAAGGACACTGAGTCTCTTTGTTGCCTCGGCTGGATCCCTCTTTTGAGGACACTCTTGCAAGTGTCCCGTTCTTTCCACCAGAGCAGTACCATGGGCAGCCCTTTACTGCTGGGGAACAGAACCCCAAAGCCCATCTAGTAGAGCAGTCATTGAGTGCTTACAAAGTGCTAAGGGACATAAAAGAAACATTTTGTCTCTTAGCACACATACCTCATCTTCATGAGGTAGACCTTCTTAACTGTATGTGAAGATGTAGTATATGTGATGATCAAGGCTATGACAAAGCTAGTCTAGGTCATGATCCTGACTGTGTGGAATAGCCAAGCTGTGCTTTGAACTTTGTGTGGGAGCAGGACTTCATGATGCCCTGGGGACAGTAGGGTGGTGGTGTTTTGGTTTGGTTTGGTTTTTCTCTGTGTAGCTTTGTGCCTGTCCTGGAACTCACTGACAGTAGTGTTTTTAGCTGGTACTTCTGTCACTACCATAGGTTCGATTCCTGGGCAGGCATGGCTCTGGCCCGGGCCAGCCGAATTCAGGACAAACTGAACTCAAATGAGTTGAAGAACGACGGACCCATCTGGAAACACGCCACACCTGTTCTGAACTGCTTTCGGAGGGCCCTTGAGATTGACAGCTCTAATTTGTCCTTGTGGATCGAGTATGGCACCATGTCCTATGCCTTACACTCGTTTGCTTCCCGCCAACTGAAGCAGTGGAGAGCCGAGCTGCCTCCGGAACTCATACAGCAGGTGAGGCGAGTGCTGCCGATCAGGCCTGCGGTCGTCCTCTGTCTAACTAGACTGCCTTGGGTCTCTTCTGGTCTTTGTTCTTACCCTCACACGCATATATCCTGTCAGCGATAACTTTGTTCCTTGGGCTTTGGGTATCTAGTCCATGGGCAGGAATTTCAGAGGTACACTATTGTGACTGAGCGACTGATCATCCCCTTGAGTGTAGCTGAGTTACGGTAGAGAAGGGATGTTGGCCATCTGAGGTAGGCTACTCTTCCCTGTTTGCTCAGAAGGACTTCAGAGGCCATGGTAAAAGGCTTGACCTGTCATTAGGGATTTCAGTTTCTGGTGTGCAGCCTTTCTCTAGTGCAAGATACAGGATCTGACCTGCAGTCGCTGCTCAGCAAGAGCACCCTTGTTTCCTTCAGATGGAAATGAAGGAATCATGTGCAGAGGTTTGGGCTTTGTTTAGGGAGTGGTGAATGAGGCTGGGGATCAGACCCAGTTCCTGTGCCTGGTGAGCACAAGCTGTCACAGAGCTACCCTCCTGCCAGCAAGGTTAGGCTGGCAGGGCAACAAGGTGTCGCAGCTCAGAAAGGTCTCAAAGGAGAGCAGGTGTTGAAGGAGCGGAGCAGTCAGTAGAGAGTGCTTGGTTTCAGGTTTTGCACTGATCACCTGTGATTAAACTCAGGCTAACACTGTTGTGAGGCTGCTGCTGGAGGGCTAAAGGAGCCTTTGGCCAGTGTGCCACTGCAGTCCTCTGAAAGAAAGGGCTGTCTCCTTGCGGGAAGCTGACACTGCGCCAAGGTCCTACTGCCTCCAGGACCCTGCAGAGGGAGACACAGGCTCTCAGAGCCTTTGATCTCTTCAATGATATTGGAACACATGATGAAGAATGCAGCAGTAAATTTCACCATAGGGATTGCCAGTTTATAATCTGGGTCGCATCCCTAACAATCCACAGTGAATACAAGGCTACTGTTTGAGGACCTCAGCCCTGGGAAAGTCATGAAGTGAACCTACTTAATGAGGACTGAGTTATTGTAATAAGTAGAAAATAAAAGATGTCATTGGGCTTTATGAAAAAAAAATTAATAGCGAAATGTCTCCTGCATCTTATGTAACTAGAACTTTGACAATGCCAAGAATGTGCTCTTCTTCAGTGACTCTTGGGGAGCTCATCTTTCTATGAGTTGTATGATTATGTCACACACACTTTTTACCTTTGCAGCATAAATTTAGAAAGCTGCTTTTATAAACCTGTTTGGGAGCTACCTCTCTTGCCCTGGGAGTTTGAATTCCTTGGGCCTTACAGGCAGTGGCCAGCCGTGTTAGTTCTCAATCCTTGTGCATAAAGGCTTAGCGTTGTCACACTTGCCTGGGAGTGTGGCAGGCTGGGAGCAGGACACGTGGCTTTACTGCTGCAGCTGTTGGAGGTCTCACCCAGTAATGTGGCCTCTTCTTCCTCTGCTCAGGGAGCTACAGTCCTCAGTTCAGGAGTTGGCCTCTGCGTTCTAGACTCTCAGCAGTTTGGTCAACGGTTTCCTTCCTTCTGTGTACAGATTGTATGATCTCTGCAGATGAGTGAGAACAGCGGTGTCCGTGTTTGGCTGGCTCTCTTGTGTGACTGTGAAGCCTGTGAAAAGGACAGACAGGGACCCTCAGACAGAAGCTGTGCTTTTGCAAGCTCCTGGGTGGTTATTTGTTTTTTGTGTTTTTGTTTTTGTTTTTGTTGTTGTTGTTGTTGTTTTGTGTGTGTGTGTGTGTGTGTGTGTGTGTGTGTGTGTGTGTGTTGGTTTTTCGAGACAGGGTTTCTCTGTGTAGCTTTGCTCCTTTCCTGGAACTCACTTAGTAGACCTGGCTGGCCTCGAACTCACAGAGATCTGCTTGGCTCTGCCTCCCGAGTGCGGCCCCTGGGTGGTTATTATGTTTTCCTTTATTTTCTTACATATTTTTCTCCAATGGTTTGAATGTGATGGCATAGGGATGATAGGCTTGACAGCAGTGGCAGAGGATGTATGTGAGAGACGTGGCCTTAGAGGTCCCTGAGCACTGCTAACAGAAGGCAGATAGCAAGTGCTACCCAGGGAGGGCTGAGCCCTGACAAGAACAGGATGGAGAAGTGACAACATGGCTCTCAACTAAACATCACCTTCTTGAAGAAGTTATTATTCAATTTGTGTCTTTGTAGACTTCAAAAGGAGACAGAACTTTTTCACACACATGAGATGTGTGTATTTAGGAAAATTGAGGAGGATTTGCCTATTGGATTGTTTTCTTTCAGCCTCAAACCACTGTACTAAATGCAGTGTGTGGCTTCCCTTCCTCTCGCCTTACACTCTTAAGCTCGGCTCAGGTTACTCTCCAGGGGTCTAGTAGAGTCCTTTTAAATGTGTAACCTGACTCTGTTGTAGCCAACAGTACAGAAACTCCTTACTACGTTTGTTGGTATTTAAATGGCTTCAGATCCCCTCCACTCACTGCTATAGAACTTGACTCCTTGGGTGGCCTTGTAATATAGGTACACCATTGTCCTCTGAGTACACACAGTGAAGTAAGATGACCTGGATCTTAGGATCCCTCCCCTAATCTCTGTGTACTGATCCTGGTGAGATTTCACAATTAACCTTTCCAGGAAATATACATCCTGAGAGCAAGGAAGAACCTTCTCTGCACCTTTTGTATAGCTCCCACAGGTAGACTTGACATCCCCCACCCTGTCCCCTAGTCTGGTTCTCTTCTACTTAGGATCACAGCCTCAGGATGACCTTGGTGTTTGCCTGATGGCCACTGTTATCCCAAGCAGCTCACGTCCTGAGACTGCTCTCAGGCCATCTGCCTTCCTTAAGTATCAGGACAGCCAGAGGGATGCAGGAGTCCTGGAGGAAGGGAGAGGTTTGGCTTCCTTATCTGGGGCACGTACTGCCCTGCAGAACTGCCCCGTGTTCCCTGGACTCTTTCCACCTCTGGGGAGGGAGCCTAGGGTGCAGTCCCCTGGTTGCTGGAGCTGTGTCTGGACTTACCATGTCTGAGAAATGGGCTGTCGAGCATGTCTGCTGTGTCTGAGCTGCTGTGTTCTTTATTTAGTGTTGTCTGCAGACTTGCCAGAGGTCATGTGGGGAAGTGGAAACATTCCCTATGATGTCAGTTCTGAAGCACGGAGAAAGAACTGGGGACCAGAACTTCCTAACCAAGTGACTTGTAGGGAGTGACTTAACATGCTTTCTGTGCTTCAGGCCACATGTCAACCTGACCATTCCTTCTCCTAGGTGCCTTTGGGAGAGGTCAGTCTTGATGCCTGCCTCAGCCATTTCGTAAGCCTCGGCACAGGGACCCAACACATGGGGAGATTGAAGTGCCATGAGAAAGGGTATCCATTCTGTTCTGAGGATGGCAAGCCAGAATGGAGCTATGTAGCAGTTTCTAGACATGCGCTCTTGGTGACTGTCCCTTTTCTTCCTGAGTGAGATATTGTACCTTGCTGAACTTAGCAAAAACAGGGACATTGGCAATGCCACAGAGCTGTTGAGCAGTTCCAACAGAACTGCATTTAAGCAGCTGCCTTTTTCTTAGATTTGCTGTAGGGCCCATTCTAGAGGCAGTGTGATCGAATCCCTGTGCCATGCTTGGTCCTGTGCTGTGGTCCTTTTTGTCATATTTCATTCAGGGATGGGTTTGTAGTTCTCGATGGCCACTTTCATTTTAGAAAATGACTGACAGAGCATCTGGGTAACAAATGGCCCCCCACAGTCAGCTATTGCTGCAGGATGTTCACAAAAGTAAGCCTCTGCCAAGCAGACATAAGTAGGACAGATGTGTCATGCCAAACAGAGCACGTGCTTATGGCCCCAGCAGCTCCCCTTGTTGAAGACCAGTGCTTGTGGGCCACCACCACCCTGCTCTGGTCCCTGAGGTGAGCTGGGAAGAGGCTACAGCCTCCCTGCCATCAAGCCAGGACACAAGTGAAGAGGGGCCAGAGACCTGGGGTACCCAAAGTATAACATTCTCCACTCTCTCCCCAACCTGGGAGTTCTAGAATAAAGGAACATATGTGTTTAGCAATTGCCAAGAAGTAGAAAAAGCAACTAAGTTGGAAGTCCTCCTGCAAATTGACCCTCCATCATGGCTGTTGCTGGCCTTTGTACCAGGTTGTCTAGATGCTCTAGCCAAATACAGACTCCAAGTCACCGGGTCTTGTACGGAGCTCAGGAATCTGCCTTTACAAATGCAGTATGTCTCTTTAAAAGGGTAAGGAGGAGAGGCAGGAAGCTCTGTTTTATCCCAGAGGTTCACACTGTCCAGTGCTGTGGGGCAAGAGCTGCATGAGTGTGTCCTCTTAGCTCTGCTTGCCTGCCCCAAGAAGAGGGTGGGAGCAAGGTGTGGGTTCATCCTGGAAAGGATGCCCAATGTTTTAAGACAGATGAGGCCTAGTCACATCAGCCTTCTTCCTCCTTACATTGATGGATGATGGGCACCAGTCTTTACCATAGCCCTGCAGGCTATAGTTGGGAACCTAGAAAGAGATCAATAGGACTTCATAGACTTTACTGTTAGGTGCTACAGGAAGAAGCTAAAAGAAAGGACCTTTGAGTCGTTGAGAAATGACCTGAATTTTAAGTCCAGCTCTGGACCTTGCATGCTTTTAAGGAACTCCCAAGCTCCGCATCTCATTGTCTACAGCTGTGAAATGGTGACAACAGTTCTGGGTCTCAGGTTCACCGAGAGGATCCTAAGTCTGTGAACAAGTCAACTGACTTCATCCAAGAAAACCATGATCCCTGGGCAGGCTCAGGCATTGCACCTCAGGCCAGTCTGCAGGCTTGTGATCTTGTTATAGATGGAGGATCGGCGCGACAGCATGCTGGAGACAGCCAGGCACTGTTTCACCTCTGCAGCCCACTGTGAGGGTGACGGTGATGAGGAGGAGTGGCTCATTCACTACATGCTGGGCAAGGTGGCTGAGAAGCAGCAGCAACCACCAACTGTGTACCTGCTGCACTACCGCCAGGCTGGCCACTACTTGCACGAGGAGGCTGCCCGTTACCCTAAGAAGATCCACTACCACAACCCACCTGAGCTGGCCATGGAAGCCCTGGAGGTAACACTGAAGGTCCAGGGTAGGAAGGCAGTGCAGGAGGGTCTGCTTGCTCTGTCTCCCTGGGGATGGAGCTCGCAGTCCCAGTGACCCCCTTGCAACCCCACACTGGTAACATCTCTGTGCTCAGCATCTTCATGTTCAGTTAAATTCAAACAGCCTGTTCTCTCTTTCCCTAAGAGGGCTTGCCATCCTTTTGGAGAGAATGAGCATTTTGTTTTCATCTCTCAGAGGAAACAACCTTCCTCTGTAGCATACACATTCTCACTGCATATGGCACTGAGTGCTATAGCTGCAGAGGAATTCAGTCTTGTCACAAGGCAGGAGGAGGGTGGTCACTCTAGGGAGGATGCAGATAGGCACCGAAGGCTAAGAGAGGCCTCCGCCTGTGCTCGGGCCAACCAGCTTAGAGGGTTAGGCCAGGATAAAAGCAAGCTGCTGGGATCACAGCATGTTGTGTTGTGTTTTGTTTTCCCATTGCTCTCAAAACTAGAGTGGTGTTTCATTGCCGGGATGCCCTTTTATGGTTTCTTGAATACTTTGATGAAGGCTCACACTATTGTTCTTAGCAGTCCTGACCAGCAGGCACTTTTAGAGGTGAGGAAACAAAGAACATGAGTGGAGATCCAGTGCTGCTTTTCTTAGCCCAGTACTTAAAGCTTCTCAAGGCCCTGTCTGTGATAGCTTTTCCCTTTTAGAGGCTGCATGTGCTGACCCTCGGCCAGTCCCACACCGCTAGTGAGCATCCTAGAATTTAAGCAGAATCCGTTTCTTGTTTTCTTGCTTCTGTGGGCACAGGTTTTTTGTTTGTTTGTTTATTTGTTTCCCCTGATTATAAATTCTATATGTATTCATTTTTTTTAAAAGATTTATTTATTTATTTATACATAATTGGGGATTGCATATATGCTTGCAGGCCAGAGAGGGCACTAGATCTCATGGTACATGGTTGTGACCCACCATGTGGTTGCTGGGAATTGAACTCAGGACCTCTGGAAGAGCAGCCAGTGCTCTTCACCGCTGAGCCATCTCTCCAGCCCCATATTCATTTGTTTTTTAAGACAGTCATAAAAGGATATAAAACATCAAAGTCTTCAATGACCCCGGTGTCCCCACCTCATAACCTGTACTAATAGTTAGCTATGTTCTTGAAGGTCTAGGTGCTTTTTCCTATCTCTGTGTAGGCAGGAACACTGTCCTAGGCTTTTTTGACTCACATTTTCATTGAACAAGATGTACTAGAAGGTATGGGGTATGCCTGCCCCATGCCTTCCAGTTGCTCAGAGCATTTGCTTCCCTACATAGCCTCTTCATGGACTTTGCTGGGATGGTGTGAAGAAGTACACTCCCTTAGTCTAATATCAGCAAGCTCTTAGGAGTGTTTCCAGGGGCTGAGGTTTAGAGGTGGAGTTGTAGACTACCTACGATTCTGACCATGGCCTCCAGTTACTCCAGAGAATGACACTGGTGAGCATGTTGGTTCTCTAGCCTTTCTAAGAGTCTCCTTTTAATATTTGCCAATTTTGTGATTAAACAAAAAAATACTGCACTTGGGAAGTTGAGACAGGGATCGAGAGTTCCAGACCACCCTCAGCTACATAGCAAGATTTAGGCTAGACTGGGCTACATCAGATCTTGAGGCAGTGCCCATTGGCTGCTTCTATCATTATTCCACCACTATCTGCTTGGAATACTGGGTAGGTGTTTAAGTTAGGGTGTTGACAGTATTCACTTTAATTTTCAGGGCTTATTTGTGCTAGGGGAGTTAAAAGCTAAAAAGACAGGTGATGTGTGGTGGCTTGTCTCTTGGGGAAGCAGCCGGTTTACAGTATGGCTGCTTCACTGTGGAACAGGCCTTGGATTGGAAAAGGCTGCTTATTATGCCTGAGGTGTTGTTCTAGGTGTACTTCCGGCTCCATGCTTCCATCCTGAAGCTCCTGGGCAAACCTGATTCTGGGGTTGGTGCAGAGGTCCTGGTCAGCTTTATGAAGGAGGCAGCAGAAGGACCTTTTGCCAGGGGCGAGGAGAAGAATACACCCAAAGCTTCCGAAAAGTGAGTACTGGCTTGCAGGGATCTTGGGTGTCTCATCTTCTGTCATGTAGTTCAGAGGAGGACCGCTGAAGAATCAGAACTTGGAGTCTGATTGCAGGCCCAGCTGTTTCTGTTGAGTCTGCTGTCCCTGCTCTCTTCTCTGTGGCATTGGCTGTCTGTCCTACCTTCAAGGGTGGGTCGTGGGAGAAGCCAGCCCCTCCCTCTTGCTCCTGTGAACAAAACTTTGTCCTGTGCAGAACATAGTAAAATATTACGTTTAATTTTTTCCCTTACCCAAGACTCCAACTGGGTGACCTGAGGTCCAATGTATGGCCTATTCTCTGGAGTGCCAATGAGGCTCTTCCCTCAGTGCCGAGAGAGCCGGGAAGCAGGACCTTGGTGCAGTCTCCTCAGTTACTTAGGGACTGACCACTCTTCCCCTGACACAGTTGTCTTGGGACCAGACATTTTTTACTGTGGTGTTTCTGCCTCGCTGCTCCATTCAACCCATCCCGTCTCTGAGGCCTCACCTGGCTGAGGACTATGCAGGACCCAGCTGAGAAACCTGCTTCCAGGCCTGACCCTAAAGAACTATCTGTTCATGGCTGTAGGTAGTCACATGACCTGTGCCTTCAGTGAACAAGCCTGCACAAGCAGTGTTTCCTCTACGTGTGGGAGAGATGAGCACCTGGGTGGTAGGTTCTTGGTTGGTATAGGATGCTCAAAAATTATAGATTGGTGTTTTCTGGTCATAAAGGGTTTCCACAGTACAATGGAATTTTCATTGATCATAATTCTGTCCTGAAAAAGATAATTATACAGCTAATGTGTAAATGCATTGTAGTTGCAGGAAATCAGACATACGTACACAGACTAAAATGTGACGGGTCTCCTCTTGTCACCAGAATTGGCCATTGTTCAGTCCAGTTTCTCAACTCGTTTTCTGTGTATTTGTACACAGTTATTTGAACACATGCAGTTGCAGGTTTACTTTGCTTTTGTGGTACAAAAGGGTTGAACCCAGGGCCTTGTGCATGCTAGACAAGTGTTCTACCACCAAGGTCCCCTCCAGGTCCCTTTAATTAAAAAACAAACAAACAAACAAAAAACAAACAAACAAACAAAAAAAACCAAGGCCCAGCTGCTTGTGGAGGATCCTTCCCAGTTGCTTGCTTTTGTGGGTTAGATTTCAGAAAAGGGTAACTTTCGATCCCTTTTTATTTCAAATGCTGACTGGCCAAAAGTGTAATGCTTTCCCGGCACGGATTTCTCTCCTGCTTTCTGAAGAACCCTTACCAAATGTCAGACTGCATGCTGGACTTCTCAGACCCTAACTAACTCAAACAGCAGGGCTCTTTTCTCCGTCTCCCTCTTCGGGCAGTTAGTTGTGCAGGGTTGAGTCTCCAGTTTTTCTTCCTCTCCCAAACTTCAGAAAAGAAAAGAACAACTGAAGGTGTTGTTCTCTTTGCTCTTTCCTTCATCCGTGGGTCTGGGACGCCATCTGTGCTACGACTCCGCTTGGCACTTCCCCCACCTCATACCTGTTACAGCTGCATAGCATGGATACTCTGGGTTTTATGTGATTATTTCCACAAACATGAAGAATATTTCTGCCTTTCCCTCACTTACCAGTGTTGTAGCAGAAACCCTTGTACACATGTAAGCTTGCACTAGTGTATACTTGTGTCTGCTCACTTGTCACGGGTTGGCTATGTTGTGTCATCTTATAGAAAGGCTTTGATTTGGTGTGTGTGCTGAGAAAATGCTGGTCACTTCCCCTGCAAGGTCTCCGAGCCTGAGACCAGATACTGTTAGACCCTGGCCAGAAAGGTTGGGCAGCATCCAGTTAGAGGCTGGAGCTATGGGAGTGATATGGAAGTCCTCCCTGGAGCACTAGCCAAATGAGACAGGGAGTAGGTGGAGCAGCAGACCCTGGGGAGGTGCTGACCCATAGTAGTGCATTGATTTCATCATAATGTGGACTTTGATTTGTACCTCTGGTCCACAGGGAGAAGGCCTGCCTGGTGGATGAGGACTCCCACTCTTCAGCTGGGACACTGCCTGGCCCCGGAGCCTCCCTCCCCTCCTCCTCTGGCCCAGGTCTGACATCCCCACCTTACACAGCCACTCCGATTGACCACGATTACGTCAAATGTAAAAAACCCCATCAGCAGGCGACGCCGGACGGTATAGTCCCTGTTCTCCCTACTGTGCCCAGGGCGGCACACCAGTTGTGGGGAGGGTGCTCGAGCGACTTCATTTGTCGCTTTGTTTTGGTGAGGGGGTGCTGGGTCTGGGGTGACACGGGCAATGTTGCGGCTGTTCATTTACCTCATGGATTCACAGTGCTTCTTGTGCTTCCAAGACATGCTCAGAGTCGCCATCTGCCACTTGCCCACTGAGGAGGCCGGGGAGGAGCAGGTCTGGCTATGGCAGCTTACTTTTGAGCTTACATTTTCCTACCTGCAAAACGGGGTTGCCAACACCTTTGAATGATATTTGAAAGACCCCGTAGGCTGCCTGGAGTGATTCTTGGCAGTGTCAGCTCCATGTGGCCTACATCCAAGTACAGCACATTGTCATGGCCTCTGTCCTTTGGTGGTTGTAGCTGGGCCACAACTAATTCTAAATGTGTCACTCTTGGGCATCCAGATAGGGTGCTGACGGGGTGAGCTAGGATGTTTGTGAAGCTGTTCCATGTGGGAAGAGGCAGGTGGCGACTCTTCAGTCACATTCCTTACTAACATTTGGAGGCTTGCATGCTGGCCTGTAGCTTAACCTGTCCATGGTCTCACCTGTGCAGCAGCAAGCTGGTGATGCAGTAGTTGGCATCAGCAGTTGATGGACTTAGAGCTCTGGTCACTGATGGCCTCAGAGAGGTGATGAAGATGCTGGAAGGCACCTCACCCCATGTCACTCATCTCATCCAACAGGCCTCCCCTCCTTCCAGGATGCTGATAGGACGCTCCTGGGTAGGCAGCATTGGCACCAGGGCTCTTGCCAGGGCAGGTGGTTCTTAGGGGAAGGATGGACTCTGGGTGCCATGGTAGCTCTCACTTTGAGGTCCAGCAGAGAGCTGAGGGGGCAGGACTACACTGCCTTGGCTCCAGCACACTGCTGAGGCCTTCCTGGTATACAGATTCCCGGAGAGCATGGGCGTCTGTTCCAGCTCACTGCGCTGGCATCAGTTTCAGAAAAGCTCTGGGGAAGGATGACACAGTGGCTAGGGTTCCTCTCCTCTGGGGCTGGTGTTTTGTGATTTCTCAGGAGAATAGCACAGTTGAGCATCCTCTTGTAGGTTTGGTTTAGGCCCTACAGCATGTGTGTTGAAAAGAGACTGAGGATCTGTATGTGTACTGTGTCTCCATCACCTCCCAGTGGGTTGTCTTTGCTAAGTCCCTGTGTTTTCTGCTCTCCAGAGCAGAAGTGAGAGGAGCTGACCTCTAGGTCCTCTAGTCTCCAGCTCAGCAGACAGCCCTACCTAAGAGCCTCTTGCCCTTCTTAGTTAACTCAAATTACCTGGGAGAGCCATGCGGTTCCAACCTTTGATTCTTGAAGATACTGAGAAAACACAGTAGAAGTTGACCCTAGCTCTGTGAGTTTCTGCTAGATACTTGTAGTCACGAGGATTCATTCACCATGTCAAAGTTCTTAGGAGAAAGGACTGCCTTCTTCACTGTCCATGTGCCATGTGATCCTGACGTAAGCTTCTGGGCTGGGGAGGAGCTGTGCCAGTCCTGCAGCCGCTCCTCTCCCCCACCCCCAGCTCAGATTGCAGACGGGCTTGGCTACCATCCCACAGAATTGATTATGCTTTGAGGAACAGGAAGGAGGGAGACAGTAGTGCCTCAGAGGAGCCAGTGTCATCACTTGGCACTGATGGCCTTGCTAGCCCATGTGTGCACATATGTAACCATAGAGCTCTTAGGGAGCTACTGCAGAATTCAGGCACTAGGTGCTGAGTCTATGGTGCTAACCTGACAACTGTTTGTTCTGGAAGTTTGCAGAATAAGTAAGTTCAGATGTACATTCAGTGGTTTCAAAATTACTCCTGTTAACTGAAGCCACTTTGTCCAGCCCCAATGTGTGGAGAAGCATGCTTTCAGAACTGCCAGCCTCTTCACCCTCTGCATCCCAAAAGAAATATCTGCAACAGGAAAATAATTAGAGCCTTAAAATAGCAGTGCTCTTTAGAGGTGGTGGTGGTGACCTTTTCATCATCCATTTCTCTGGTCCTGGTGAAAGGTCTAGCTTAGGCAACAGCAAGCAGGTTGCAAGTCAAGGCATTTGCTGGTAGCTTGAAGCCACAGTCCCCACTGCTACTCCTGTTTCATGACCTCACTGAGGACAGGGTATTAGTACTTCCTCTTGAGTCAGAGTTACCTTTCCAGAGCAGCCAGGGTGACGGTGCTTCTAGCCCAGTGCCACTTCGACTAGGGAGTTGTTAGAGGTCAGATGGCAGGGCAAGAACAGTGTAGGCCCTGGAGTCGGGTCCTCGGAGTTCCAACCTAGCTCCCTGGATGACTAGCTCAACTTCCTTAGATGTGGGCCTGCATTGATTTGCCTCAGGGTATTAAAAGTATTTGCACAGCCTGGCCTCTTCTAGATGTAGTTCTTCTGGTCATCAGTGAAGTAGGTACATGAACTGGGTAGTAGTACCTCATAGAGTGAGAAGCCCAGGTCCTGGGGTGTGTCATCAGTCTTGGTTTTTATCCTAACATTCTAGCTGGAGTGTGGTCTCAAAAGAGTGTAGGCAGTGCCATGGGAATTATCAGGTGGCTATAAGTAGCTTGCCATTTGATAGCAACTCCTTCCTAAAACCCAGCTTCACTGTCTGAACTGTTCTGACTTGCAACCTTGTGCTGCCTGCCCTAGAAATGGACACTTCTTGAAGCCTGTCACACTTGGTAAAAGCTTTGGGATTGGCCCCTGAGGCCACAGGAGCCAGCCACGACATCCAGCTCCGCTTAGCAAGGTCACAAGGGCACCCTAGTCTGACCAAGCTCAGCTGGAGAGGGAGGGAGCGATGGCATCTCAGCTGATGCAGCTGTTTTCCCATCTCAGTAACTTCTTCCCATGTGTCTCCTGGAGTTGGCCCATATACTTCATATGAAACTTCCTGTCTAGGGAAAAGGTGACCTGAGAATACAGGGTGACCTTTAAGGGGGCTGCCAGTGGTTACTGTGTGTGTGTGTGTCAAATGGCAGAAGTTGGTCGAATCTCTTGTTCTACCCCACATGCTAGTTGGTGCAGGTGTCTGCACATAGATCCATGTATGCTCTCAGCACCAGGCTTCAGGCAGGTGCCTCCATCTTCACAGACACCATCAGGCTTGACAGTGGCCCTTTTTCCCTAAAAGAAAATCAAGCTGAGAACAGGCAGGGCCTCCTACTTGTTGGGGCTGAGCTAAAAGAGAGCATGGTCAGAGTCTCTTCCCAGACTAGGTATGAGGCTGACTGTACAGACTGTGTTTCTGTGTTTCTGTTCTTGTTGGAGGTACCTCAGTGAAGGAACAGGGCCATTCCTAAATGACTTTGGCCTTCCTTTGATCTGGCTTAACTGACTTTCAGGATATGTCAGTAGCAAGCTTTATTAGATGAAGAGCCTTGATGCTGCCTATCACACTCTATGTCACTTGAGAATGTCAAAGGCGGGAAGGGCCTCAGAGGTCAAAGGTCAGGGTCTTCTGACAGCGCTATACCAGATGCACAGAACAGCCCTGTAAGCCTAGAGAAAGTGGGTTCAAGTCAGTCACATAGCTGAGGAGTGGGGCAAGCCAAGGTCAGCACTTGGAGAGGTGAGATGACATGGCCCAGAAGCCTGGCTTGGTTAGGGGTAAAAGGCCAAATTTAGCCAAGATCTATGGTCTGTATCAGCAGAGGAGACAAGAACAGGAGTCTTGGGAGCTGGTATCTATGGATGCAGGTGATGCCCACTCAACCCCACTGTCAGCATGGACAGAGCTGGCAAGGAGCCCCATGCCTCAGATGTTGAGGGTAGGGCTTCCTAGGGAACATAGGGTGGCCTGCCCTCTTCACAGCCATCCATCCTCACCCACCATTCTGTCACTGGTGTGTGCTGTCCGTGTCCATCCTCACCTGTCCACCCCACACTGCCTCCACCAATATTGCCCGTGCTGCCCCTAACCCTGCCCACACTCTGTCCTCCAGGCCTGTCTCTCTGCTTGCAGCTGGCACGGCTCGCTTCAGGAAACAGTGCAGACGCATGCTCAGCCCTCAGTCCGGCTCCCTGCTTCCCCGTGACCAGGAGCACCTTCATGTCTGCCGGTCCTGTGATTTCCAGAATGTGTGTTTGATGTGCTTGGCTTCTGCCGACTGCCCATTCCCAGTTCTGGCCTGATACAGAGGCACTGGTAGCCTCTCTCCCACAGTTCTCCTGTCTCCCTGCCTGGCAGGTAGTTCAGGCCTCTGTTTCCATTGCTTTGTTCACTCTTTCTTAAAACAACAAGAAGACAGCCCTCTTCAGGCACCAGATTCCCTTTACGAGGACCAGTGTAAAACTGCGGATTGTGCTGTGCACAGTAGCCAGAACTCAGGTGGGCCCTGTGTTTGTAGTTCACAGAGCCCTGACTACGAAGGGCCGGGGTTTGCAGATGACTCTGAGTCAGTCCTGAGCTGATCTTCACCCTGCCTGCCTGCCTAGGGAGAAGGGTAGGTCAGTTTTTGTGGGAGCTCCGTTTTCCTGTAACTGGAGGGAGTCCCAAGGGAACTCATGTTGTTGGGGACAGAGCCAGTTACTTCCTTTCTGCTCCCTCTCTTACTCTTAACTCCTCTGAGAACCTCTTTCAGGCCATTGCTGATGGTGGCAGTTCAGCAACTCCTGCTGTGTGCTGGGCATGGAAGAGGGCACCACGGGGAAAATCAAAATGAGGGTGTCCTGACCCCCGCTGTGGCTGGATCTGCATGTCCCTAGGTGGTGCCTTGAGACAGTGGTTGGTTCTCTGGGCTTTGTGGATTGGGAGGACTACTATAAGTCTGCAGGGCACTGAGGGAGACTGGGGGACAAAGACAGTGGGGTTAGAGAGCACGGCAGTGTCTGGTTGCTGGGTGGTCAGGGTGAGCACAGAGGGGAAAGAACTTGGGAGAGCAGCTGGGCTCCAAGAGGAGGGACTCTCTTCTGTAGGCAGCAGAGTGACAGGGCCACAGGGAGCTTTGGCTTCAGACAAACAGATCCTCCTTGTCTTTGATTGGAAGAGCCTTCCTGGGTGCCAGGGGGGCCATCCTCGGCAATGGCCAGGTCCCAGAGAGGAGGTAAGGAGTCAGCGAGGGAGGATTGAGTCAGGCCATTGGTTGTCGAAGAATCTCACAGTCTGACTGATTAGCAGACAGAGTGCTTCTTTATTTGTACAGAGTTCAGTAGGCAGGGATAGATTCGTATTGTTCCAAAACATAAATCATATCTTCTTTGTTTGTAGACTCGTGTTTCACTTTCATATCTTTTAGTCATCATTGATAAATCGTGACAAGACAGTTATCTTTTACAATCATTTTTACTCAACCCCATAACCCAACTTCTAGGCCGCTCTTCCGGCTTCAAGAGTGCTAGAAAGAAAATCTCCACGCCAGCCCAGGCAGGTTGCCATGTCCTGAGCAGGGTATTATTAACTCTTAATGGTCAGGCCAAAGCTACTGCAGTTAGTATTTAATTTCTGGCACAATACAGTGTTTTTCATTTTATGTCTTTATAGAATTTATGGATATGTTAATCCGGCATTCTTTTATTCCTTGGTCATATGACATAGTAGTAGCTGTGCACAAGTTAACTTTTGTAAGAAAGGGAGACGCTGACACCTCATTCTTTTATCATCTTTCCACTCTGTTCTTTGCTCATCAAGATAAGCCCTTGTGTAGGGCAGAGGTAACTCCAGCCAATCTAACTTTGTTGCTGTATGTGCCACATAATCACCTGAACATAGAGGAGGAAGAGGCTTGTACTTAGTTCTGATTACCTTGTTCCTGAGTAAGTATGGAGCAGATATTTCAAGAATATCGCAGAGCTTCATAAGGAGACCTCTGGCTTCTTTATGTGTATCACAACCTCCAGGGTGTAAGGAAGATCTTCCAGTAGATAAGGATATCTCCCTAAAAGTGGGAGGGGTAGTATGTTCAGGACTTTCCTGGGGAAGCTTAGAAGCAGTGCTCCTGGGAGAAGGCACAAATGATTCATAAGAAATTTCCTATTGGCCGGGCACGCCTTTAATCCCAGCACTCGGGAGGCAGAGGCAGGCGGATCTCTGTGAGTTCGAGGCCAGCCTGGTTTACAAAGCGAGTTCCAGGAAAGGCGCAAAGCTACACAGAGAAACCCTGTCTCGAAAAACCAAAAAAGAAATTTCCTATTAATTCAGTATCCCTAAGTTGTACAAATATTGAAGGCCACACAAGTATGTAACTTGTGGAGATCAAAACCAAAAGTGAAAGACCGTCACGGTGGCAGTCACATGGCTCAGGTCTGCTGGATCTTTGTCAAACAGCTGTGCTGGCTTTATGACTTGCCCTTCCCATCAGATATGGCTGTGCCACCTGGGAAACGCACCAACTAGCCGTAAGCTGCCAGCTGTCCTGGTGTCCTCTTTTCTTGGTGATTGAGTTCAGAGAACGATGCTCAACTAATGTTAGGAATGCAGAAAGCCTGTTGAGTTCTTTCTGGTCAGTGTCTCTCCTGACCTGAGATACAGAGTGAGAGAGAGACAGGCTGAAGAGCCATTTCCTCCTCCTTGTGAATATCAGACAAGGTGGAGCTCGAAGTGTCTGGCATTGCTTCATTGAGCCAGGAACACTGGCTGAAAGGGTGGAGTGCAGCTGCCTCCCCAGGGTGGGACGGCCTGCCGCCCACCCGCTGCTTGCTTCTCTCTCAGGGTCTCTATGTTTATGGTGTCTCTTGTTGGTGCCTTTGCATCTGCTCAGCCTGCTGTGGACACCTCTGCTCCCCAAGCCAGCTCTGTTCCTGGTGGGTCCATTCTTTCCAGGGAGCTGGCTAGCAAAGACCAACAGGAATGGATTTTGCTTCATTGAAAATTTCTCAGAATGTTGATTCTGCTTGAGTTTGTGGTTTTTAGAAACTTATTTTCTGGTTGTCAGGCATTGTGATCTCATTAGGTTCACTGGTCAGCGCCACTGCAGTCTGGTGGCGTGATCACGTGTCTTTCTGCATGCTCGGTTGCCTAAGCTGAGGGAATAAACGGGAGCTGTTGGAAGTCTTACTGTGGGAAGAAGTGGCATAGACATTGAAGGAGATTCTGGAAGCCTCCATCCCATCAGTAAAATCTCTCAGGCCGTCTGGGCCATCGGGTGGGTAAAGAAAGACCCAGCACAGCAGATGGGACAGGCTGCCTCTCTGTCACCAAACCTGTCCTTTCCCTCTTTGTGGTGGACTCTCATTCCTTTGGATCCGACCCTGGGGTGGAGGGTGCCAGGGCTTCAGCAGCAGGTGACTGGCAGCTGTTCTTCCCTCAGGAGTCCGAGAGCGCAGGTGGGAGCGGCTCCTGTGCCTTTGTGTGACTGAGAGAATCGGGGACTTCTAATCTCATCCCAGCTGTTCGCCACTACGGAAAGTTGCCGTATAAGCAAAATTTTAAAAGAACTTTCTAAAAAGTTCAGGGCCAGCTGCAGCTTACTTGCTGGTGGCAATAATCTTTCCTGTTGGCCACCAAGCAACTTCTTCAGAAAAATATGCCCCAACCTCTGAGACTCAGGGCAGAACTGACTGGGCTGTGTGTGGCCCTAAGAGGGCCCATTTGTGTTACCTAGCCTGATGGGAAGTTTGGCTGAATTTTTCAAAATCTGTTTGTATGTGTATGATTATTTTACCTGAATTTATGGCTGTGTACCATGCATGTTTCTGGTGCCCAGGGAGATCAGAAAAGAATGTTGGATCCCCTGGGACTGGATCTATATTTGGTTGTGAGCCTCCATGTGGGTGCTGGGAATCAAACCCAGATCCTCTAGAAGAGCAGCCAATGCTCTTAACTGCTGAGTAATTTCTCCAGTCCCTGGGCTGAATCTTGATATTCTTCAAAAAGGCTTTCTATAGGTTTCTTGCTCTGTCTCAAGTCCAGGGCATCCCACAGTCTCCTTCCCAGAACCCCCTCCAAGATGGAGTTGGTGACTGAGACGAGGTACATGCGTGGCCCTCTGCAAGCCACCAGGAGAGTAGTCTTGGCTCTAGTAGCATTAGCTAAACTCCTACTGAGGTCACACCAAGGCCTCTGAGTGCTCAGTGTCAGCCTCTTTTGGACCCACAGCTGCAGGATCCCAGCTAAGTTCTGCAGCACCCAGGAGCAGCTATGTAGAGGGAGGGAGGGCTGATGCTCAGCTCATAGCTGTGTGCTCTCAACCAATGCTCTAGCCCCAGTTGTCTGCTCCCTGGTTCCTTTTACCAGTGTGCCTGAGCCATGCGCTGTGTATGTTGGGACCAAGCTGCATTCAGCTATCCAGGGAACAGATGTAGGCCAGGGAGGATAAGTACCTCCCCAAAGGCACCAAGTGATGAGTGGGACCCCCACAAAAAGGAATTTGACCCTGTTCTCCCAGAAGTCTCCCAAACCGTGGCCTTCTTCAGTGCACTGGCCCTTGCTTGGCTATATGCCTGGTGACCTGAGAAGACACTCTTGCCAAGGGCCTTCTGGGAGTCATGAGGAAACTGATGAGGAGGAGAGGCTGCTCCAGGCTTCACACACAGTTCTCGTTACTCCCCAGCAACTGGCCGGACTTTGGACTTTGGCCTTGTGTTTGGGGGAGCTGCTGGGTTGGTGTCACCTCTGCCTGATTTCACTCAGCCCCTGAGCTGTCCGTCCATAGCTGCTGCCAGGAAGAGGTGCTTTGGTCAGGCTGTAGTGCTCCTGGCACACCTTGTCTGTTCTCCATGTGTGTTTGCCTCCCCAAGCTCCTCAGTCAGCTGAACCAGAGAAGATGTGTCTCCCTAGGAGAGGAGACAGGAGGCTCTGTATGTATGTCCAGCTAAAGCAACCTATTGGTTTATTTTTACACTGGATCCTGACAGGTAGCTTAGGCTGGCCCTGAGTCAGAGATTCTGCCTCAACCTCCTGAGTACTGGAATTATAGGTGTGCAGCGCCACACCAGGCTTGGAGCCACACTGTGAGAGCTTTTCATTTGTTCTTACCCTGTTGCTCTAAAAGAAGTGACACTTGACTTCTTCTGGCCAGTTGGCTTCTTGATGTGGAACCTTGAGTGTTTTCTTGGAGTTTTTAATCAGGATTATTTTAACTCATCCACCATCCTGAACTGTGCATCCCATTAGTGTCTCATATTTGAGGAAATTTACCTCAGCTGGGTGTGGTGACTCCTGCCTGCAATCCGAGAAACCAGGAGCCTGAAGCAGGAGGATCCCAAGTTCCAGGGTATCGAGGCTATGTAATAAGATTCTTTTCTCAAAGGCAGAAAAAGAAGAGGGGTAGAGGGGCAGCAAGATGTCTGGCTCCTCAGGAAAAGACTCATTTACTAAACCTAAGGACCTACATGTAGGAGAGAACCTGTAACCTCTCTGACCTCCATGTACACATGTGGGACATGTGTGCATGCATGTTCACTTATACACAATAAAAAGAAAGACACGAAATTTACAGTTCTTAATCTTGGCATTGGAGTAGGTAACTCAGTGGTTAAGAGCACTTTGCTTCAGTCTTCAGAGGACCCGGTTCAAGCCTCAGCACCCGTGTCATGTGATTCACAGCCTCCTGTAACTCCAGCTCTAGGGGATTAAACACCTCTGGCTCTGAGATCACCTTACCCAGTACCCAGGTGCACATACCCACATGCACATATACGTCTGCATGTAATTAAAAATAACAAAAATAAATCTTAACTTTTTGTAGTCTTGAAACATAGGAAGGAAAAGATACTTGCCCTCTTTCATTTTTTAAAGTTTTTGTTTTTTGTTTTTAAGATGAGTCTCATGTTCCAGGTTGGTCTCAAACTTGCTATGTAGCAAAGGATGACCCTAAGCTTCTGATCCTCTGCTTTTCCTAGTGAGTGTCAGAATTACAAGTGTTCACACTACATCCTGGTGTATGTTGGGTTATGGGAGTTGACCCGAGAACTTTATGCATGCCAGACAGAGATCCTGCTGACTAACCTACATCTCCTTGTTGTCTTCTAATGCATGTAAGCCCCCAGAATTCCATAAGTAGGCAGCAGCCCGTGCCAGCAACCCCTGCCACCCCAGCTTCCCAGTTCCGCTGTGTCTGAACACAGTTCATTGTGTACAACCTCTAACCCCCCGGCTCTGCCTAGCACTGTGACAGGACTGAGGATTCTGGCTCCATTAGCTGCACTTTTCTTAGGGCTGCATTGTCCTGTGCTCATCCCTGAAGAGAGAACTGGAGCTCCCACAACGTTCTCAGGACCAATGGCAGCCTGTGCTCTGCCAGCTCTTAGAGGTTCTCATACATGTGAGAGGCATGGGGAAGGGCCTGGGAAAGTGCATCCATAGGCCTGTCCCTCCTTGGTCCCTCTCAGGTGGGTGTTGCTTATCAGTGGAGCACAAGCCTCCACGCTGTCATCTCTTGCCCACACCATTTCCATTGTAGTCTTCCCTACATTGCTGGTGGATCCGTGGTCCCCTCATGTTTAAGTGTGGAGAGGGCATTAGCTCATTAGGAGTAAATACCCGTTTGCTTAAGTCAACCCTCTGTTTTTGCAATGATCACAGCTGGGATTCCACCAAACTGGCAATTCCTTTAGGCCCAGTGCCTAACAGCTTGAGAGCCAGTGAGCTGATGGGGCAGTCTGCCAGTGGGTGAGATCATCCTGGCGAGGCTTGCTTCCTGAAGCTCAGTGTTGGATGTGCTTCTCAGTCAGCAGTGACTTCAACATGTTTCCTGTTGCCTGAGATGAGCTGGCCCTGGCCTGGCATTCACGGAGAACTTAACAGCAAGGGCAAGGCCTGCCGTCTTCTGGAGGCTTTGAGGCCTCTCTAGCATTGCCCAAATTGTCCATGTTCCCTGTCCAGGCCAGAGTGACTGTTATAGGATGAAATAGATCATTATGTTGACATAATGTGTGTCAGGAAATAGACCCTGTGAAGATCCCAAATTTAGAAATAAGGAGACTAAAACTTATGTTTAAAAAAAACAAAACAAAACATGAAATGGATGGGGATTTAGCTCAGTGGTAGAGCACTTGCCTAGCAAGCTCAAGGCCCTGGGTTTGGTCCTCAGCTCCAGGTTGGGGGGGGGGCATGAAGTGGGGGCCTTCAGATAGCAGTTATTCAGCCCTGTTTGTCCAGCACACCATCAGATCTGAGATTGGAGTGTGGGTCTGAGACCCTTAAGTTCAAAGTTCTTTAACAAGGACCATCAAGAGGGCCAGGCTGGGAAAGGCCCTTGCTGAGCAAGCCTGGTTACCCGAGCCCCATCGCTGGGGCCCACATAAAGACGGAGAAGATAGCCAGTTCCACAGAGTTGCCCTCTGACCTCCAGGTGTGCACTGCGGCCCTCACCGTGCGCGGGCACACGCGTACACACCCCAGCGATAGTATTTTTAAGTTAACTGCGCTGATGTTTTTATATGACACTGGAAACATCAGCATCTCCATTTGTCGTTCTCTTTCTACAGAGCTAGCAAAGGGGCTGTCTGACTTGTGCAGAGGGAGAAATGATCACATTTGGGATTTTTTCTGAGTGTAGCAGGCCTGGCCTTTACCCCTCATTTGGTGCTTATGAAGCCTCTGAAATGAACGAAAGTGGGGGAAGAGCCCTTTGTCAGTAGGGGGCGACAAATCTAGTTGGCTTCCTGCTTCCAGCTCGGGGCTCAGCCATGGCCCAAATCCTCTGTTCTTATCCTGTCTGGCCAGCTGAAACGTATGACCTGTCACTTACCGGACAGTGGACTTGATAACCATCTGGGGCATGCTGACACCTTTGTCCCAAGGCCAGAGCAGTGGAACAGGTGTTGGAGGTCAGAGCCAATTCTCAGTGTTCCTCTGCCTCTCTGCTTGAGGTCAGGGTTTGGGCACTGGTTAAGAATGTGCACCTGTGCCCACTGCAGTGTGGCTGGGAAAACTCCATTTAGAATGAAGTTTCTATGGTGCGTTTGAGGCATTTACTGATAGAGCACACCTAGTCTCTGAAACAGTTACGTGTGGATAATTAAGCTGACAACTTTACTGTGCGCCAGGCACTGCTTCAGGCACTTTGTGTTTAATAACCTGTGTAATTGTGATGACAGTTTCGGGAAGTGAGCACTGCTCCTCAGTTTTACATGTAGGGAAACCAACGTGCGAATATTTCCAAGCTAGGAAACGGAGGAGCAGGATTTCAGCACCAACAGTCTGCTGTTCTTGAGTCTAGGCTTTCCACTCTGGAAACAATTCCACCTTGTTTCCCATTTGCTCACCCAGTGGCTCATACAGGCCCTTGGGATTGCCTGCCGAGGCTAATATAGTCACCAGTATTTGATTCCTAAGGTTCTGAAGGAAGACTGGAAGGGTCATGGGGACTGTCTGCCTCTGCCCCTGCCCCTGTGCTCAGAAGTTCTGTGAAACTGACCTCAGGATGATTAGAGGGCACATACTTGTCCATTTCCCAGCTCGGCTGCTCACCTTAGATGCACAGACTGGATCCCTTGTCCATGTGTTAGACAAAGGCAGTTTGTGCCTTAGGGCTAACAGAATCTGCCCCTCGTCACCAACCAGCCTTCTAAAGATGCCGCACTACCTCACAGCAGTGCAGAGCTTGTGTGCTGTCCTATTCACTGTTACAGACTGCACCAGGCCACATGCCACTGCTCTTTCTTCCGTTGAGTTTTCTGTCACCAAGTGTGGCTCCTACCTCCTCGGTGATGGTTCTACAGGTGAACAACCACAGCTAGCAAGGTCTTTTATGTTGAGCATCATGTTAGCCATTTCTAGAGTGCTTAATTTCATTATACAGGTCCAGTTTCCTGTCTGGGTTCTTATTTGTTCCACCTTAACATTTCATATGACTCATTTGCTGATAATGAATTTACTCAGATTTTGCTTATCTGAGAAAGACCTTTGTTTACTCTTGCCTTTTAGAAAGTTATTTTTCCTGATTAAAGAATTGATCTTATGCCCCATCCTCTACAAAGATATTATCTGATGCATGATTTCTGATCAGAAGTTTATATGATTTTTTTTTTCCCTTCTTCTTAACCTTTTAGGGTTTTATTTATTTTTATGTTTTATTTTTTTGGTTTTTCAAGACGGTTTCTCTGTGTAGCCCTGGCTGTCCTGGAACTCACTTTGTAGACCAGGCTGGCCTTGAACTTACAGAGATCTCTGCCTCCCAGGCATATGCTACCCAGCTTCTTCTCCTTTTAAAAAGATTTATTTAATATTTATGAGTGTTCTGGCTGGTGCCTTTGAAGGTCAGAAGAGAGTGTCAGACCCTCTGGCCCTAGAGTTATGGATTGTTGTGAAACATCATGTGAGTGCTAAGAACCAAGTCCAGGTCCTCTGCAAGAGCAGCAGGCCCTCTCAATCCCTGAGCCACCCTCCAGCCCTGGCATTCTTCCTTTGTTCCTCTGTGTCTTTTGCTCAGTTCCCATAAGATTTTCTGTCTTCGGTTTTCTGCAGTCTGAGTCTGTTTGTATGTGACCCCTCCACCATGTGTCGAGGGGCCTTTCCCTGCTTAGTGTTCGCTGAGATTCTTGGTGACTCCGTGTCTTTGTTTAGTTTTGGAAAAGTCTAGCTCATTCTATGTGTTTAGTTTTTGCAGTGCTGGGTAGACCCAGAGCTTTGTGCATGTTGGGCAGGTGCTCACGTCATTGTCTCTTACAGCGTCCCTCCTGCCTGCTGCTCTCATTTTGAGACTCTGGTTAATGAGTTAATGGGTGCTCTGTTCTGCTTCTCCACTGCTGCCTGACCCCCGGTTTGGATTACTCATACTTAACTAGTTTGTGGTACCAGGAATTAAGTTTATTTTTCTGTGTCCATGAGTATTGTGCGTACATATGTGTATATATATATATATATTCACTATGACTGCCTCCTACCCACAGAGACCAGAGGAGATGCTAGATCCCTTGGAACTGGTGGTTGTGAGCCACGGTGGGGTGCTGGGAGCGAAACCCTGGTCCTCTGTAAGAGTCGCCGGGCTCTGAGCCCAAGCCGTCTTTTCAGTCCTCCAGTTTCCGAGTTTAGACCCCCCTCCATCTCACTTGTGTCATGTCTGCTGGGGAGCCAGCAGACGCTCTCATATCTCTGTCACTGGTTTTTATTGCTAGAAACTGCATTTGACTCTTCTTAATTTCCATTTACTCCTGAAATTCACTATCTGTTCAGGAGTATTGTCCAGGCTTTTCACTACAGCCTTCACATCATACCATAGTTATGCATCACAGTAATTGTTGCTATTTTAAATAGTCCATATCATCCCTGATTCTTGTTTTGTTGATTGTTTTGCCTCTTTACAGTATGAGTTTTTGTTTATTTGTTTCTTTTTTTAAATTTATTTACTTATTATGTACGTAGTGTTCTGTCTGCCAGTCTGCCTGCATGCCAGAAGAGGGCACCATATCTCATTACAGATGGTTGTGAGCCATCTGTACAGATGTGGTTGCTGGGAATTGAACTCACGACCTCTGGAAGAGCAGCCAGTGCTCTTAACCCCGACCTCTGGAAGGGCAGCCAGTGCTCTTAACCTCTGAGCCATCTCCCCAGCCCCCTGTTTATTTGTTTCTTGACACACGTGTATCTGTCTTATAATTTTATAGTGAATACCAGATATCACATGTAGGATCAGAGAAACTATCTGAAATAAATAACATTTATCCCTGGAATAGATTTTCTGTTCTACCTCTGAGCCTTTGAGCTGGGTTGCAATTTGTTGCTTTGATTACCTTCAGTGTGCTACCAGCTTCATAGTCCCTCACAATTAGACCTGCTCAGCTTTCTGGTTCTCTCTCTTCCACTTTAGGCCTCTACAGCCTCTCCCTACCTGCCTGCCTGCCTGCCCCTCTCTCCTGCAGTAGAGGCTGCTCTGCTTCTTTGCTAGTGGGTACTTGCTGGCTGGCCTGGGGCAAAGGTGGCTTTCTTCTGTTGATTTAACCGCAGACTTAGGAAGGTTCTGTGTCCTGCATCTCAGGAGTACAGCTTTCTTAGTGACCCTGTCCCTTCCTAGTGGTAGGTTTTCTGCCTTTTCTTACATCAAAAAGTCTTTCTTTTCCCTTCTCCTGTGTCCTGGAGGCAGGAGGTTTTGCCAACTGTCCCCCAAAGCTGGAGCTTTTGTTCATTAGAGATGAAGGGTCCAGATAAGCCTGCCCCTCCTTCCTAGGCCTGCATTCCCAGGCATCACCAAGCCTCCTCCCAGCCTTGCATCTAGTGTTTCTTCTAGAGTGCCTGTGGAGACTTGAGAAGAGCCAGGGAGTGAGTGCAACGTGCCTTTGTGTCCAAGACTTAAAGGAATCTAGACTCTTCATTCTAGAATGTACACCAGCCTAAAAATGTTTGCTAATTCGTTGCCACTGCGGCTTCTCGTCTATTTATCTGGTGGCAACACTGCAGTGACGGTGACTGTTCTGTCTTTTCCTCGGTGCCACATCTCCCAGCAGCACACTTGTAGCTTGAAATCAGCATCGTAGGGATATTCCCATAGTAGCCAATGCACCTCAGGGCTCTTTTCCACAAGAGCCAATTGAGGTTGCCAGAACATTGTTTGGAGAAACTCAGGAAGGTCGACCATAGAGATTGGTGCCTTTTCTAAGTGGCTCAGGGCCTCTAGGGTGGGTTAGGCTCAGCAGAGTTAGAGTGGTACACTGAGGGACCTCTGTTGCAGGACAGTCCTGAGCCACGAGGGAACCTAGCCCTGGTGGACCCCTTGATGCCAGAGACGTTGTGAGCTCATACTCCTGCCTTTCCCTCCCTCCTTCCTTCAGACCGAAGCCAGGACAGCACGGCTGTGGCCCTGTCAGACTCCAGCTCAACACAGGATTGCTTTAATGAGCCCACAAGCTTGCTGGAGGGTTCTCGGAAGCCCTTTGCAGAGAAGAGGTTGTCTGGGCCCAGTGCTCAAGCAGGACCAACTGGTAAAGATCTTCCAGGGCCCCCAGAGGAAAGAGGTAAGAAACCTAACTTGCTAAATGGGACCTGCTTATTCTCCTGGGGCAGTCTAAGAAGAACTGTGGACTCTGGGTCCAGAAGAGCTTAGACTCCTCCATGCTTCCATTTTCAGGCTTCTGCTTTGGTGTCCTGGGGTGTTAGTGGGAAGGCTGCTGACCTTTCTGGTCCTCTCTTCTCACTATAGGACAGGAATGGGCCTCATGCCAATCCCAGGAATTGTGAGGATGAAATGTGCCGCTCTTGAAGGTGTTGGCATGACCACAGTTTGCCAAATGTGCTTTACTGTCCGTGTCACACAGTAATGACACATAGAGCCTGTTTGGGAAGCCGGGTTCACAATGTCAGTGCGGTGTGTCTGTGCGCCCCCCCCCCGCCCTCCCCCGAATGGTTATTAGAAAAAGTCTTGGGATTCTGAATGTCACAAATATGTTTTCTTTTTAGTCTGAATCATATCAGACTTGTTGGGAAATCTGCCTTTTTTGGGCAGAGCGCGCTGATCTAAGCCCGGGATATGCCCAGCTCCCTTGGGGTTCCCAGGCAGAGCCCCATTCTAAGCTTGTAGCATGACTGTGCACAGGCTGAGGCATTCTGGTGCCACTCACAGATGGGCTAGTTGGACATGTATGTATTTGTTAAGCTTCCTTTCTTGTTTAATGTGTGTGAGGTGTGGGCATGGGGGTGTGTGCTGGTGGGTGTACATGGGCCGTGCACACAGGTGGAGATCAGAGGACAGGTCCACATTTCAGCCTTGTGTGAGCAGTCTTGTTGTTTGCCACTGTATTTCAGGCTGGCTGGCCTGGGAGCTCTTGTGGATTCTCCTGTAGCCACCTCCTATCTTGCCACAGGATCTCTGAGATGCAGACGTTTTCTACTGTGTCCAGTTTTGCATGGCTATAGGGAATCTGGCATGAGGTCCTCCTGCTTCCACAGCAAGCCCCTACCCATTCAACTGTCTTCCCAAGAGTTTCCCTATTCTTGCTAAAGACATGCATGTGTGTACTTGCCAGACAACCCAGTCCCACAGTCCAGGTGTCCCAGGTCAGATGCTGCCTTCTCAGCCACCTGAGAAGGAAAGATCATGGCTTTTCCTATTTCCTGGGCAAAGAGCTTGAGATTGAGAAAGAGTGAGGAGCTCAGCCTTAGTCACGACTCTGTGTTGCCTTCTGAGTGGGCTTGATGGGGGATAACCCGCATACTCTGGGGGCCTGGGCCTTAGCAAGTGTCTATGTAAGTTAGGGGCTCACTTGGAACTGTGGCAGTGGGGCCAAAGCCATTTGGAGGAGGATAGGACTCTTCTAGCTCCTTGTTCCCTGCTGGCCTTGCAAGAGTCTTATCAGATAGAGTCACCTGTGCCTGGTCACCATCAGGAGACAAGGTTCCAGCTGGGTTTGGTGTGCATGGCTTTACTCCCAGCACTTGGGAAGCAGAAGCAGGTGGATTTCTGTGGGTTTGAGGCCAGCCAGGACTACACAGTGAGACTTAGTCTGAAGAAACAACAAAAGACGGGGGGAGGGGAGAAAGAGAGAACAAGTTAAAGCCAGGGACAGTGACACATACCTGTAATCCCAACACTCAGAAGGCTGCAGCTGGTGGATCCCAAGTTTGGTAGCAGCAGACTGGGCTACATAGCAAACGGTGTCTCTAAAACCAGAAAGGAGAACGAGATGGAGCCATAGCCTCACCTTCTCGGCAGTCATTATGCCCCCCCCCACCCCCATCATGTTGACATTCTGTGATGGGTATAAATACATGGGTAGGAAATTAGAATAGAAGGAAAACAAGCAACATACTCTGTACACTCTTACAGTGTTTCTAGTTTCAAATATGATTGATTTTGCTCTTGGACAGTGAGCCTGTTCATCTGTGTCCTGTGACCCACCATGCAGGGAACAGTTGTGCGTGCAGCTGCCATCATGGACCTCAGTATTGCTTTTCCTCGCTGTGACAGGAGCAGCTGAAGGGAGGTCACACAGAGGGAGGGACATGGTCTACAGAAGCTCGAGCTCCACCCTTTGCAGTTGACGCTGTGACAAGACTTGGGGACCTGGGACCTGGCTAGCACTCTGAAAGGCCTGACTACCCAGCATTCCTCCAGCTAGGCCCTGTATCCTAAAGGTTCCACAACTTCCTGAAATAGCTGTGAAGCAGGTGTCCAAACACCTGAGCTGTGGGGTACACTCCACATCCAAACTATACCAGCCTCTCCATGTGTGGGGTATGGCCCCTTTAAACTGATAAGGATTACCCAGTATCCTTCCTCTTCAAATCAGGACTGTTGTTTTGTTTTGTTTTTGGTGAGGGGAGGTGGGCAGTAGTGCATTGCTGGCCATTGGTAAGGAATATAAGGGTAGAACCAGAGACCTTTCCAGTGGCTAGTAATGGTCTGTGTCCCTCCTGTCCCCGCCCCCCATCCTCCTCTCCCCCTAGTTTAAGTGAGTGCTTTGACTCTGAGCTGCACTTCTAGCCCTTGACCAGCACTCAGCCTCCCTGAGAAAGCCAGACCTGCAGGCCAGTGTGCACCGAAGTCTACTGCACTCTCCTGACCTTCCAGGCTCACTCTTGGGCAGCCCAGCCACCAACCTGCTGCTTCCTCCAGTCCATATCATGGGATGCAGGCCCTTGTTCATGCATTCGGTGTCCACTAACTACAGGCTGTGACAGATCCAGATCTACCTCAGGCACTGGGGACTGAAGGGAGCAGGGTCTGCTCCTGGATCATGCCCATCACTGAGGCATCTTCGTTCCCACAACGTCTAGCAAGTGTGAAGGGTCCTGTTTTCGAGAGCACTTCACACCGGTCTGCTAATGCTCGAGAAAAGACTTTTATACTGTTGACTGTGACACCTTTCTGAAGCTCACCTTTGCACGACTCAGACCTTCAAAATATGTGCTTAGATTGTGTGTGTGTGTGTGTGTGTGTGTGTGTGTGTGTGTGTGTTTAGAGAGAGAAAAACATTGCTTAGAATTTCAGCACTTAAACACAAGCTCACTCTGTAGTATATAAAGCCCAAAGTAGATATTGTCAGTAACCAGTGTTGTCCATGCAGTGAACGGTCGACCATGGCCACACATGCCTGTGAGTAGAGGCTTAGTGGCATTGCCTGTGGTTCTTCCACCCTAGCCAGGAAACCCACTAGATAGAGCCCGCTCACCATGGCAGGCCTGTGTGCTTCCTGGAACTCTCTGCTAGTCTCAGTACCTGCACTGTAAGCGTGCTAGCCAGTTCTTCCGGCCAGATCCAATTTTGGCTGCATGGCACTGTGTGTTTCCTTACCTTTGGGTGGGAGGAGCATATCACCCCGTCTTCATGCTGCTGGTGTTTAGTGCTGGGCATCCAGCTCACAAACATCCCGTGGATGCATGGTGCTTTCTGACCCCCTTCCTTTATCAGGGAAGTGGAAGAGTCCAGTGTTTTTGAGGCCCAGTAGCAGAGGGAGTTGCATGTTTGGGTGGGGCAGCTCACTCATCTTTCCTACATCCCTTGGGCCACCCAGAACTCTGAGCAGCTGAGTTAACTGTCAGAGATTCCATTTTCCTTGGTCCTTGAGTTGTGTGTGGTGAACCCTCTTTGGATGAATTCTTTTCCTCTTCCTGCTCTCTGTAAAAATTGTGTTCCTGAGACTTTATGTCTGAGCATCTGGTGTTGTCTCTGCCACCTGCTCCCTGTTCCTTGTCCTGGACCAAGGGCTGTATTGTCATCCAATTCCCTTGTTTTCCTGGAGCCTCGGGCTGGGCTCATAGCCATTGTTCCCACTGCTTGTGTTGAGCCGCATTTGGAACACATTAAAAACCTGACATGCTTGTGAGCAAGATGATGGTAGCACCTGTAAGATGGGTGCCAGCTCTAAGCTAAGGGTCCAAACAGCATCATAAGCCCAGAAGAGAGGAAACAGACTCTTTAGGATTTCTGACACTCTTTGAGTCTACTTCAGATGGTGGGTGGGAGTTGGTGTGAGGCATTAGCGCTGCAGAGCAGGAGCAGATGGTAGGGCTGGGAGAACAGGCCCCTAGTAAGCTCTGGGCTGCTGGGCAAGGAGACAGTCTTGTGTCTGTCATCTACAAACACTACCTTAGGTTAGGGAGACCTGAGAGGAAACAGAGGTCTGTGGGCAAGTGAGTAAGGTGGGAAAGGCAGAAGTCAGTATGTGTGTCCAACTGAAGCGGATGGAAAGGAGGTGTCCTCAGGAGCTGGGGTAGCAGGAGCTGAGGAGTTCGGAGAATGACTGCTCAGTTCTTCCCTTGACAAAGAGCAATGATCTTACCACATACCTGAGGTCTGCCCAGTTATGCTGGTACTTGCTATGAGGATAACTTGGAGTCCTGGTCCTGGTCTTCTTAACTTTGCCATATTAGGTTTCAGCTACTGCCAGTCCTCCCTCAGAAGGGGGAGGGCTGTTGAGGCTCGACCCACAGTATAGATTGTCTTCAGAAGAGGGCATGCTCCTTCTCCAGGCAGGCCATGCAGGATATGCCAAACTCATGGATACCTCAGGGCCATCGGCCAAAAGCTTCCTGAGCCAGAGGAGGGCTGTGCTTCAGGAGGGGTGGTATAAGGCCATACAGTACTGCCATTCTGAGACCTATCCTTGGCTCTCCTGTGGTGCCTGTGGAGCAGCTGAGTGTTGAGGTGTTGGACTTGTGAAGCAGGTGCTGTGCACAGACACTTGCCACACCTGCAGCAGCCCCAGAGAAGGGTGTGGGGGAGGGTGTAAGCTGAGGTACTGTGCTAGCACTGGAACAGGTGTGTCACTTGGCCAACCTTTTCCTGGCTGTTTGACTAGCAGTGGTGATGTCTCCTCCCCTCTGTGGGCTGCTTTCCTGTGTACCAATACCATCACTGATGGCACCTTTCCACACTCAGTAGGTAGGAGCCAGAGCCCAGCTCTCTGTAGCCTCTGGGCCCTCTGCTGCAAGCCAGCTGGGACCACCTGTGTCTTGGGGCAGGAGCCTATGTGGCCAGAGCAAGTAGGGGCTCAAGCCAGAGCCAGCACTGGGCCCTGTATCTCTGTTGCTGGGTTCATTGCCCATCAAGCATGGGCATCAACCCAGCTGTCCCTGTCACCTCACTGACGTGTCCCCATCATTTGTGATAGACTATTGCGTGAAGAGAGCTTAAAGCCACACTGACTTTCTCTTCCTTCTTAACTGTAGGAAAAGCTGAGGAGTTCTTGGAGAGCACAGAGGCCTTCCGGGTTGTAGAACCAGGCATCCAGAAGCCTGTGGCAGACTCCTCTGCTTACATCCCCAGCAAGCCCCCGGTGTCCACACCTCCCTTGTGGGATGGGAAGAAGAGGAGTGACCCCCTTGGGGAGCCAGTGGCGGTGTTCCCCCAGGGACTGCCAGTAGGCGCTGAGGAGCAGCGTCAGTTCCTCACTGAGCAGTGCATCGCCTCCTTCTGCCTGTGCCTGAGCCGCTTCCCACAGCACTACAAGAGTCTCTACCGCCTGGCCTTCCTCTACACCTACAGCAAGACCCACCGGGTGAGGAGGGCCTGACGGGGGTGGGACGCCTCAGCCGGACGGGGTCCCCTGGGTCATTTGGTTGTTCTGTGGTGGTCCATGCAGGAGATAGGCCTAGTCAACCCAACCATATCCATTAGTTTCTGCTGGCTCTTCTCTTAGACGGATTCCCAGATTGGATTCCTTGATTTGTAGAAATGGAATGCTGACCATGATTCTGAGAGAGATTCCTCTGGGGTGGACACTCTCTTCTCAGTGTCAGACTACCTTCTGTGGAGATGGCACTGTAGAATGTCTCGTGTACCTCAGGTGTTTCTATGATAGCAGGTATGCTCTGGATCCTGTGTCCCTGCACTGCCTTTACTATTGGGGGAGCTTTTGTGGGCTTCATTGACAAGCCTTTACTGAACATCAGTTGCCATCTACAACTTGAACAACAGGTTAGCACCAGGTTCTACTGAGCATTTGAGTTATACCTTCCTGCTGCTCAGGGCAAACCTCTGTTCTAGGGGTGAGGTGAGTCTTGAGTGCTGGCTTGGCTGATAGCTGCTTCTTGGATGTTGGAACATAGCTCAGTTGTAGCTGACTAATTTGGAAACATTAACTGGCAAGCAGTGACCCTTTCCACACATAACTGTTTGGAAACAAACACTTCTCAGTGTGTGTGTTTGACAGCAGCACATTTTGTTACCAGACTCGCCTAAGGTGTAGCAGTGGCATTTTCCTCTTGCTGCTTTACAGCTCAGTGGCCAACTGGAGTGTTAGGTGTCTGTCTCCTCTGGAATCCACCAGGCAGAGCTGCCCAGGGTTGGACAGTTAGCTGCTGCTGATCTCTTAGGTCTTTCACATGTCACTCCAGGTGAAGTCATTGCCTCACTGTGTGTTCTGAAGCAGACCTCTCCTAGGGACAGATCCCGGCTCTGTGGCTAGGCACTCTTGGAGGCTCAAGGCTGTTTTGTTGAAGGATATTGGTGGTGATATACATATAGAATTGTGATAAAGGGTGGGTGGGCAAACGGTCCTGCTTTCCCGTTAGCCAGACCCATCTCCCCTGTCTCGCCATCTCTGTAGCTGCTGCCCATCCCACACCCCACACTCCCCCAGTTAGGCCTTCTGAGGACTGCGCCTGGAACAGTTGCCAAGAGATCTCCTAAGGGATCTTTGATGTCTGTGTGTGGCTGCCCTCCATGTTGTGTCAGGATACCTCTTATCATTTGGGCTCCTCCGCTCACCAGTATGGGTCTGGATGAAAGATGAGGTACTGGGCCACCTTTGCCCTGTTGTCCTGGAACTGAGGTCCTCCGGTTTGTGCTATAACTACTGTAAGCAGCCCAGTGCAGAGGCTGATAAAATGGGCCCTGGAGCCAAACAGCTAAATGAAAACGAAGTTGGTAATGTACATTCCCAGTTTCAACATAGTAATATAGTAATAATATAGTAATAAATCTGTAGTCATTAATAGTATGGGATGTTATTCAGTCTTTAAAAGGAAGGAACTCCTGTACTAATATGGATGAACCTGAAGATCTTGTATTCAGTGAAAAAACTAGTCACAAAAAGGCAAGCACTGAGTCCATTCATATAATCAGTCTATATAGGAGTAGCCTGGCCACACTAACCCAATCAGAACCTGCTGCTTTGGTCCAAGGCCTGTGTGGAAGGAACCTACTTTTTGGGTTTGGTCAGAAACTGACTCCTGTGGTGAGGCCCCATGGTACTGCACATGCTGCTGTGGAATCTCCAAGGACCACTGAGCTCTGGGCTTATAAGTAATGGGCCCAAGTGTTAAGAAGTATATCAATCATAGAACTGGATATTCATACCCTCCTTTAACCTCCGCTCCATTTCTATGCCCCATAGGCAAAATGCTGCTTTGCCTTGTCTTGGCCCACTCCATCTAGTACGGTCTTAGCTAGTGTTTATTACAGCTTACAGCTCTCAGATCATAGTCTATCACTGAGGGAAGTTGGGACAGGAACTGGAGATAGGAGCTGGAGCAGAGCCCGTGGAGGAGTGGTGTTTACCAACATGTTCCTTGTGGCTTGCTCAGCTTCTTAGCACCTGGGACCACCTGCCCTAGAGATGACACTGCCCACAGTGGGCTTGGCCCTCCCACATCAATTATTAATGAATATCCCACAGACTTGCCTACAGGCAATCTGATGGAGGTATTTTCTCAATTGAGGGTCTTCTTCCCAACTAACTATAGCTTGTATAAGTTGACAAAAGACAACTGACCCTTTGTGAATGTCTATAACATTCCAAACTGAGCTCCTGTAAAATAAAAAATAAGGTAAATTCTTTCTTATACCAAGAGGAAGCAAACAGGACAGACAGAGTCACAATCAGACCAAAGTGAAACCCAAACTCAACTCTAAAATAAGTTTAGTGCTTGATGTCTGGGACCCACTCATGACCCTCTAGGTTCCAGAGGGTCTTGGAAGCTCCACCTCTTTGACTCTGCCATCCATAGTGCATGCAGCTTGTCTCATAGACTCAGTTCAGCTGCACCCCACACCTATTGCTGTTTTGGGTGGTCAAACTATAGTACTTGTGCCTCCAATATGCTGGACTCTCCAGTGCAACTGGGATGCACTCTACCAGTGGCTTCTCCCGGCTCTCTTCATGGGCTGTAACCCTGACACATGGTGCCAAGCCTCTGCTTCTCTCCTTGACTCCTATTGGTGAAATTATTAAGGCCACTCCACGTAGTTAAAAGGGAGGTTTATTTTGTGGGGTAACTTACAAATGAAGGGGTAGGTTGCAGGGTCTGGGAAAGGGATGGCGCAGTCCGGCGGTGTTCTCTGGAGAACTCTGCTCGGTCTACCTCCAGCGTCCAGAGTCCGGGAACCAAGAGCGAGCTCTCTTCCTGATCCTTGGTCTTTCGCTTCCTCCTCCCCCCTGCCTTGTGGGCGTGACCATTACCAAAGCCTCAATGGGGGTTGGAACTTCCAGGCCAAGGCTGGGATGGCTACCCACTACAGACTCCTTCATGACTTCAAGACCAGAAGCACCCAGCAGACTTAAACATTACCAAGTTTCACTGTCAACACAGAGTACAGCTTTGACTCCCCTCTGGATTATAGCTTCTGTGTTTGACCTTAAGGAAATACTTCCCAATACTTCACCTCAGTGATGCTGGTCTGTTCTAACTCACGGCTGATTTTTCAGCTCCAGCTGACCAGTATCAGTTGTCCAGCAAAGCAAAGGTTTCACTTCAGTGGTTCTGTCTCCTCACAGCCGGTTCTTTAGCCCCAGCTGATCAGAGCCACATACTCTTAATAGAGTCTTTGCTTCCTTCTAAACCTTCATCACCTGCATGGCTCTCAACATTGTTTTCCAAGAGCCCACAGTACATCCCACTGAGCTCAACAACTTTTCTAGCCTGAAACTTCAAACTCCTTCCCAGTCTTCCCCAAAGCAACATGGCCAGGTCTGTCATAGCAACTCTGGTATTCATTTCTGTCTTAGTAGGGTTTATTTCAGCTTACAACTCTCAGGTCACAATCCATCACTGAGGGAAGTCAGCAGGAACTGATGAGGAGCCATAGAAGAACACTGCTTACAGGCTTGCTCCACCCACTTTCTTGTATAGGTAATGACCACATGTCCAGGGATGGCGCCATCCACAGTGAGCTGGGCCCTCTCACATCAATAAATCAAGAAAATATCCCCACAGACTTAACTACAGGTAGTCTAATGGAGGCATTTTCTCAACTGCAAACTTGTCTCCCCCACCCCCCAACATGTGTATCTTTTGGGTTGAGTTGGAGAACAGGATCTCACTCTGTAATTCAGGGTGACCTGGAACTTATTAGGTAAGTAGCCTATAACTGAGGCTAGTCTCAAACTTGTGGCCAACTTTCTGCCTCAGTCTCCCTAGTGCTGAGATTACAATCTCCTTGCTCAGTTTGGGAGTCTTGATTATGCATCCAGTCTGTCTACCTTTTGGTTGGAGAGTCTTTTGAGCCTTTGGGGGTCAGAGGGAGGGGGACAGATTGCCCATAAAGGTTGCTGCTTTTCCAGCTTCTCTCCCACAGAGGAATGTAGATGCAGAAGTCTGAAGGGCTTGAACACTGCCTGGGCATCTGTTAAAAATGAGATTCCTTAAGCTTGAACAGTTGTTGGCAGAACTGGTTGTGTTTTCGTGTGTTCCTCTGCTATGTTTTCTGTGTATTTGGACAGGTTCATCATCTGTCTGCTGAGCAGTTATTATGTGGTAGGCCCTCTTGAGGAGCCAGGGATCAAAAGGAAGCTTTCAAGTGTGCCCATTGGTTATCAGGGAGCAGAAACCATGTCTGCTAGCAGCTAGTGATAGGTCTGAGAGGCAATAAACCGGGTAAGGAGTGAAAGGATGGTACGGCTATTGAGACAGGAAGGTCACACAGTGGAGTCCTGAAACCCATGAGGAAGTCACAAGCAGGAGTCTCCCAGGTGGGTGATAGGGCGACACACACATCTTGAGACAGGCCTGGTGGAAAGTGGTTGACAAGGAGGGGGCGGAAGAGGATGTGATCACAGGCTGGCCAGTTAAGCAATAGAAGTTGCAAGGACACTGTTGCAGTGTCGGGCAGGGGGTTTGGGCTTTGTGTGGCCTTAGGGTATGAGGGACACTGGACTTCAGTTTAGACTTTGGTTTAGACAGGAAGTAGCAGTTGTGCTGTGGAAACCTAATAGGATCCAAGTGGCACTCTTGAAGTGCCTGAATGGAGAGTAGGCCCGAACCCACAAGGGAGGAGTGCCTGGTCTTCCCCAGAGGCTGGTGGCCTCTAAGGGCACACAGTGAGGAAGTATTTCTCCTTCGTTGAATACTTTCTCCATTGAGTAATGTTCCCAGGAATAATGGGAGAGTTGCCTTTGCTTTTCCATTCTCGGAGAGGGGTTCTTGCTAAGGAGTCAGGGTTGCCCTGGAGCTCATGGTCCTCTTGCCTCAGCCTTCTGAGTGTTGGAATGGACGTCTGTGCTGCAACACCAGCCACTTCATGCCTGTTTTCTTTACACATAACACGAACTGCTTTGATTCTGCTTTTCTTTTTTAATTTGCTTCCCGTGCACCAAAATTCTTAATTATAACAACTTTAATGAACGTACAACATTTTCTTGGGTGAATGGGCCACACTTTATTTTACCAGTTCCATGTTAGGCTTTTTCTAAACATGGAAATGTTTGTCATGGTTTCTTATTATTAAAAAGGTCAAAATGGATTTCAAGTCTGCCGGTCCAGGATTTGGAGGCCTTTGTACCTTCACTCCCATGAAGTTCTTGATAAGTGTACAACAGTTGTTCTCAACCTGTGGATCGCCACCCCTTGGGTTGCATATCAAATATTTACATTACAGTTCATAACAGAGTAGCAAAATCACAGTTATGAAAAATAGCAATGAAATAATTTGATGGTTGGGGTCACCATAGCATGAGGAACTGCATTAAAGGGCCGCAGCATTAGGAAGGTTGAGAGCACCTGCTATAGAAGGAGAGATCCTTTATTGCTGGATGAATCCTTTATTCAGACAGATGTCCCCTAGCTTTGTGAATGTCACTACCACCAGCATCCCTCATCCCCTGGAGCCATCTGCTCCAGCTCCAGCTCTTCCCCTGGTCCTTCAAGGGCCCCAGCCAGTTGTCCCAATGCTTGGGAGGCAGAGCAGGTTGTTTCCACAGGCTGCAGAGGGCATTCTCCAGGGAAGATCTCTACCAGTCCTGGTTCTTTCACGTGTCCGAAGCCCATGAGTTTCCTCTAAGCCAACTCCTATGGTAAGATCAGGTGAAGGGTTGAGCCCAGCTGAGGCCCATAGCTACCCTCCTGGAAACCGTCATACATGCTGGAGCAGGTCATTCTGCAGAGTCTAGCCGGTCTTTCTTGTAGGTTCCTGCTGGCTGACTGTAAATGGGCAGGTATCATGGGGTCTGGCCTCCATGTGCTCAGATTTCTCTTGTGGGACCACTGTTATCGGTTCTTTGACTAGTGAAAGAGACCCAGGCACAGGACACCATCTGGGTTGTCCACACATTGTAGTGGATCTGTCTGAGATCAGGTCTCCCTTGCAGCCTTGGCCATCTCAGTATTGCAGGTTCTCTGAAGGACAGTAGCTCTGTTCTCCTCTCCAGTCATCAGGCACTGCTAAGCTCTCATTGTATGTAGAGTTCAGAAGGTGCAGGTAGGGACACAGGCTGCCCACACTGAGGCTTCAGCTCCTGTGCAAGAGGGGTCTAAGGTTCCGAGTAGCCGTGGAAGCCAGCCTGGTGTGAAGTGTATTGAAGTGGTAGTGGTTTGAACAGACACAGCGGAGACAAGACAACGGCTTGACTGGCCCAGGCCTTGGGGGTAGCTGAGGCAGCCACAAATGTGCCCCGTGACCCCATTGCCCACCTTTATGGCCCCTTTCTTGATTTCAGACTGCACCAGAGACCCCTGGCTACTTTACTCTGGGCCCCTGAGGAGCCTCCCTCCCTCCCTCTAGTTACTGCCCCTTCTGCTGTCGCACCTCAGACCTGGAAACAACTGGAGAGTGCTTTCCACCAGAGCGCAGGGCCGAGTCCCAAGACTCGTCTGTAACCAAGTTCAGTTGGCGGCCAGTGCTTGTTGCAGGAGTCGTGACACTTGCCCTGCTGCTCTGTGTGAGTTAGGAAGGAATGTGGGTCCCTGTTCCACAGCCTCAGAGGCCTGCACCAGCTCCTCCCGACCCTGGCTCCAGCTTCCTCAGACCTCCTATGAAGATGCTTCTTCAGCTGGTGCTCTGTCTCCTTCCCACCTCAAACTGCTGCTACTCATGCAGGTCATCCTGCTAACAAGTCCCTCAGGGGCACTAGGGGCACTTTGTGTCACAGCACTGTGGTAGCCTTGCCCAGGCCTGTGCACCCCAGGTCCTGTGTCTCTTGGGGTTACTCACCTCAGTTTCCACAGACTTAGGACATATCTCTGCTTCACAGGAGACCACACCTAGCTCTTGTACTAACCAAGCTGGACTTTGGCTCTCTGGTCAGTTGGACTCTTGCCAGAGTGCACCCCCCAGGCCCTATAACAGTCTGATGCAAACCATAGCCCAGGTGTTGCCCACCTCACTGACTTCAGATGAGGTCAAAGGTGGGTGTCCTTTGTGCCCAACTTCCAGGGTCAGGCGGGTCACTGGAGGTATTAGAAGTACAGATGGGGTTTGGGATGTAGCTCAGTATTAGAACGACAGCCTTGCATGACCAAGGTCCTGGGTTTGATCCCCAGCCCTGCAAAAATAGGTAAGTTACTGATTGACTTAAAAAACAAAACAGACAAACAAAAACAAGAATGGCAGTACGGGCCTGTAACCCCAGCAACTGCGGGGTAAAGGCAAGAGGATCCAGAGTTCAGGCCAGTCTGGGTGACTTAGTGAGTCTCTCAAAATTTAAAAAAAAAGAATGACTGGGCTGTAGCTCAGAGGTAGAGTGCTTACCTACTATGTGTAAACCCGTGTCCAAACTCCACACGTGGTCTCCTGTCCCATGGTCCATGTCTTCCTCTGTGAATGTCTGTCTGTGGTGGGTTGGACCAGATGTCAGTTCCACCTGACCGAAGTGTCTCCTTAGAAGAGACTGAATGAGTTGGCGCTAAGACCCAGGCTCCACAGCTGAGCACTGCTGTGGGCCTCGAGCTTCTTTCCTGGGCTCCCTGCTTAGATGAGGCTTGAGGCTGTGGATGGGCAAGCTAGACTCCTCTTGGTTTTTATTCCTTTCCTGCTCCATCTATCTCTCTCTGCTCTGCTCTGTTTCTTTGTGGCTACCCTTTCCTCTCTCAGCCTGACAGAGCAGAGGTGCAGGGACTGGAGGCAATGTGGGATAAGGAAGGGACAATGTCAGTCTAAGACTTGAAACCTGTTTAGAATGTTCGTGAGTGAAGGCCTGGGATTGTGTCTTCCAGAACCTGGCTATTGGGCGTTTGAATGTGGATCACCATTGATCCTACTGGAGCCTTAACAGCCCAGGTGAAGCAGGGACTGAGCATTTTACTCTGCTCCGTGAGTGTGAAGAAGCATGTACTCCCTGCTTCAAATCTGGGGACCTAGCTCAAGTAAGCAGGAGGCCCCCCCCCTCTTTATTCACCTTGAAGAGATAGCATATTTCCTGGAGGCCCTGGAAAGGCCTGTGAGTACAAGGGGCAGTGGACACAGCCTGACTCCAGCTGAGCCTAGGAAAGAATGGCCTCTGCCTTGACTTGGTAGAAGTTCCTCCTTGAGCTAGACCCTGTGCTTGCTCACTCAGCATGTCAAGTTCAAGAGAGGGTTCAGCCAGAACCAGCTCCACCCCCAAGGCTTCCAGGGGTCATGTGGGCAGAGTGCCCTCTGTCTGCTGTTGTTGCTCTCTTCCTGGTATGCGGGGCTGCCCAGGGCTTTCTTGGCCCTACCTGCATGTCAGGTAAGAAGACAAGGGTGTAGTCTTGGGCAGAGCAGCCTTGACTTTCTAAGGTCACTCAGACCTAGGCCTTGCTCTTGAAGAAATTGGCCTTGGAATCAATGCTCAGCTTAACTATCCAACCTGAAGGAAATTGACCATCTTCTGTTAGCCTCCATGGAAAACTCAAGCCTTTTCTGCCTTGAATGTATTTTCTAGAGGTGCATACTTATGACCTCACCTATGCCTGTTGCTAAAGGTTCTTCATTCTTGTGTGTCCCAAACCCTTGGCCACAGAGTCCTGCACAATGCTAGGAAGCTACTTATGGAGGTGGCTCTTTGTAGAGACAGAGCAGAGGCTCAGATGTCAGGCAGCATGTGTCTTACTTGGAGTCAGGATTTCTACTTATACCTAAAGTAATAATGGCTGGCAGAATGAGAACAGGTGAGCATTTGGAGCACCTGGAGTCCAAAGCTGGGTCCAGGATGAGGGGAGGCAAGCAAGAGCCTCAAGACAGAAGGGAACTCTGATTGGCTGGGGAGGGTGGATGCTGTAGAAAGGGTGAAAGGGGCCATGGACCCAAAGGGGCATGGCTAGAGTTCTCATTTCAGCTGCATACCAAGAGAGGGGAAGGTGCTAGCCAGACACCTGGTGGGAAAGGACTGCTTTCTCTATAGGCTAGTGAAAGGTCGTAGGTCAGCCTGTCCTTCCCTGTTCTCCCTTCTACCTCTCAGGACTCCGACACAGGTTCCAGCAAGAAGCCCTGTTGTCAGAGAACCTGGGCCCAAGCAAAGCCCAGGCCTCTGAGACACTACTCCAGGTTATAGTGAGTGAGGATTAGTGATAAATGAGTGGGTCTGCCTCTGAGACACTCTACTCCAGGTTATAGTGAGGATTAGTGATAAATGAGTGGCTCTGCCTCTGAGACACTCTACTCCAGGTTATAGTGAGTGAGGATTAGTGATAAATGAGTGGGTCTGCCTTTGAGACACTCTACTCCAGGTTATAGTGAGTGAGGATTAGTGATAAATGAGTGGGTCTGCCTTTGAGGCCAATACAGGTCCCCAGTAGTATTCTACATGGCAGTTTTGCAGGTTTGGGCAAAGTGAGGGGTCCCTCTATGCCCACTGCCTTATGCATTCTGAAGCCACATTCCTAAGTCAGCTGTGATGAACGGGGAAAAAAAAAATCACTTCCAAAAATGCATCCCACAACCCAATACTCAGAGCTCTTGTCCAGAGCCTCCTGGAGCTATAGGATTGATGTCTGCAGAGCTGCTGTTGACCAGAGTTTTTGCCAGTGCAGCCCTTAAGAAGGGACCACCTGCCTTCCCATGGGCACCCTGAGCAGCCCACACACTCACTTCCAACCTACTTCTTGTTTCCCCAGAACCTCCAGTGGGCCCGTGATGTGTTGCTAGGCAGCAGTATCCCATGGCAACAACTGCAGCACATGCCGGCACAGGGGCTCTTCTGCGAGAGGAACAAGACCAATTTCTTCAACGTGAGTACTTTGCCTTGTTGATTTCTGAGGCTGCTTGCTGCCACTGCTTCTCACTAAAGCTGTGTGAATTGCCCCCCGGTCAGGTGCCTGCAGAGCCTCAGGTGTGTGGCATCCTCAGAGTGCAGACGGGGGTACAGACAAGAGGATTCCAAACTGATAACAGGGCTGTAATTAACTGGGTGACTTCTAGCAAGTCTCTACTCCTTCTGGGCACTAGGGAGAGGCATGGATGAGCTCTGTGTGTCCTCTAGAGGCCTGGGTGTTGAGGGGCCGTATGGGCAAGTGAGAGAGGACTTTGGGCTTGTAGCTCTGGAGCAGGTCCACCTCCCCCATGTGATCTTGGGCACCAAGGAGATTCTCGATAAGGCTAACTCTACTGCTCGAAAATAAGTTTTCCCAAGGCTGGGCCTTCAGTGCCCTTCCAGCTAGCCTTGCCATTCCATGTGAGGGGAGAGCAGTGTTTTCATGGGCTGCCCTTGTCTGCCTCCTGGAAGCACCTGCCTTCTTCAGCACCTGCCTGCCCAACCTCCCCATGTGTGCTGTGCCCCATCTAGGGATGGTGGGCCGGCTCTCTTCTACCTCTAGGCCAAGTCTTCTCCATCCTCCGCCCCTCCCAGCACGGCTGGCTCCCAGCTAGGTGACTTTGGCATGTCACACAATCCCTCTTAGCCTGTTTTCTTCTGCTTTTCCCCTGATGTCTTGATATTCAGAGAGAAATTTAAGGGCAGAGTTTGCCTACAAAGGTATTGACAGGCAGGAGGGTTGTGGCAGGGGCAGATCTGTAAGGTGCAAGGCTGCCAGGGCCCTCACTGAGAGCTAGTCAAGGGGTGGAAGTATCCAGTTCCATGGCTCCTCCTTTCTCTCAAGCTGTAACTTGGGGGTCAGGAGGCACTCAAGTCTAGAACCCTGTGCTCACTATGTTGACATTTACAGGCAGGTAGTAGGTGTCATTGGTAATCAAACTACATGGTTCTACAGGATTTGCTGTGAAAAAGAGCACCCACATATCCCTTTGCCCAGACTGTAGCCTTACGCCACAGCAGGAACAGTTCTTTGTCGCAAGAGTGCATCCTTCCATCTGTCCTTAGTGGTGTTTGTTTTGTTTCCCCTAATAGCATCTCTTAGAGTGTCTTAAAAAATGTCCATTCCATTTATCATTTATTGCAGTGCTGGGGATCAAAACCAGGGCCTTGCTCAGGCTAAGCTAGTGTTGTACCAGTGATCTCTACCCCCTGCCTGAAAAAGGGTCTTGCCAGATAGCCCAGACTGGCCTCAGACTTGCAGTCCTGCTACCTCAGCCTCTGAGTGCTGGAATTACAGGCATGCTCTGTTGTATCCAGAGCACACCTTTTGGTTTGTTTGTTTTCCTGAGTCGGGACCTCTAGCTTAGGCTGACCTCAGACTCACTGGGTGGTCAGAAGTATTCAGATGCTCCTTCTACCTCCCCAAGTGCTGGGATTCTAGGCATTCATTCATCACCATTCCTGCCTTTGATTATTCTTTTTATACCTGCACAGTATTCAGTGACCATCATCACTCACTGGTGGATGTTTAGATTATTCCCAGTTTTCTGTTACTACAAGCAACACTTCAGATATTATCATTGTATATTTGAGGGAGCCCACTTGTAAGAAAAAGCCTAGAAATAGATTCCTGCCTGGGTTAAAATGTTTGTGGTACTTTTAAAGTATCAATAGGTACCATGCTCCAAGACCTACCCCACCCCCCACCTTTACACACATACTTAGTTTCTCAGGACTTCATCAGTTCAATACTGTTAATAGTTTTTAACTTCGCTTGGCGGTGGTGGTGCACGCCTTTAATCCCAGCACTTGGGAGGCAGAGGCAGGCGGATCTCTGTGAGTTCGAGGCCAGCCTGGTCTACAGAGCAAGATTCAAGACAGGCACCAAAACTACACAGTGTGGGGACACTTGTATCATAGTGTGCATGCCATGGCTTATAAATATAAGTCAGGACAGCACTGTGGAACCAGCTCTTTACTTCCTCACTTGTATTGGGCTCTGGGCAGGCTTGCTGGTTCATTCTGGCCCCAAACTCCTGATTCTCCCACTTGAGCCTCCTGGGTGAATATCTGCTTTTTAGTAAGGGAGGGGGAAATCTCTTACCATGTTTCATTCCTTGTGAATGAGATTCTGTATAATATATTAACTGTAGAAATTATTTTTCTGTGGCATTGGGCATTGAGCCTAGGACCTCACACATATAGGGAAGCACACTACTACTGAACTGTGTCCCGGTCCAACAGTTTTAGCTTTTATACAGTTTCTGTTCATAGTCTTTGTTCTGCTGGACTATCAGTTCTTTTGTTAGTGATTTAGAAGACACTATATATTAATTAAGTGGGCCCTTTTGCAAACCTATTTTTCTGTAGTTGAGTTAGAGTCAGGCAAGTTGTTTAATTTTTTTGATCTCTTTGGTAACTCACCTCATAAAGTGGAGTTCCATTACTTGACTTGAAAAATAACTATAGGTTCCCCAGTGTGGTGGTACATGCCTATAATTCTCTACTCAGAAGGCTCAGACAGGATTGTCTGGGCTAGGAAGACATAGGGAGACTCTGTCTTAAACAAAGAAGGGTAACTGTAGGAACCAAGTTAGATAATGATGTTGTGCCTGAAACCCAGAGTTTGGCACATGGTAGGTACTAAGAAAAATAATTTCCTTCCTGCCTTCCCTACTGTTTGGTCCTTTGATCTCCTAAAGACAGTCTAGGGATATTGCAAGGTGAGGCTAAGCCTCCATGCCTTCCTCATAAGTGAGTCTTCCCACCTTGCTGATCTTGAAATTGAAAAGTCATCACTCGGCCAGGTGCTGCAGCCTCTTTCCTAGTATGTTCATTCCTTACAATTCCTCCTGCTATTTCTAGAACCCCTTCTTCCAGAAAATGAGTCCTGCCCAAAGAAAAGGCAGTCCCTAGGTTCTACCTGCGGAGGACTAGAAGAACCCCTTGTAGGCCTGGTGTTTGTGGCATTCCTCCTTGGCCACCTCTGTTGTCTTAAATTCTTAGCCTCTAAGGCTTGTGCCTAGCATGGCAAGAAGTGTTGGGCAGGCACCTGGAAAGATGGCTCATTGGTTAAGAGCACTGGCTGCTCTTTTAGAGGACTTGAGTTTGACTCCCAGCTCTTACATGGTAGCCGTAATGGCAGTCTCAGGGGATCCAATAACTACCAAGGTCACCAGGCATGCAAGTGGTGCCCAGACACATGTAGTCAAAGCACCCATACACATAAATAATGTTTACTGAAAAGTTCTGAGATACCCTGAGAACTCTGCACGTACATCCAGCATCCTTGACCAAGTTTGAGAAAAGTATTTAGCAACATGTCAAAGAATCATTTAGGACAGTCCTTTGTTCCTTTCTGGGTGTGGCAGTGTCCCTACAGGCCTGTGTCCCTGGGCTGTGCATGCTGACCTGATCTGGGAAGATCTCTCATCCTCAGATCATAGGCAGGGAACCCTTGTGTTATATACTAATGACAGTTTATGTGCATGTGTCAACAATGTATGCGACGTTCAACGACTTGGTTTGTTGTTCTTGTTTGTTTCTTTGTTTTATTGACACTAAATCTTGGCAAAGTTTCTAGGCTGTCCTTGCAGCTGCTGTGGCTCCTGGGTTCTCCAGGCCCTAGCCCAACCCTTGTTGCCATGCTGGGCACCAAGCCTAACTAAGGACAGCAGAGGCCCCCAGGGCTGCTCCTCACCCTCTTAGGCGAGCATGTCAGGGCCAGTGCTTTCTTTGGTGGTGTGCCTCTGTGTGCTCTGAGTCTCCTGGTCTGTGGGAGTGAGTGCAAGGTGATTCCACCCTTTTCTGGAAATGGATGGCCTCCAAGCACAGCCTCCTAGTCCGTGAGTGCTGATAGGTGGGGGACAGAATTCAGGGGCTTCGTCCTAGAGCCCTTATGCACATCTTGTTGACAGCCTTCAGTGGTGCGGGAAGGGGTTCTGCTCAGCTAAGCAGCAGATTGGAGAGTGAGGCCAGGATTAGAACACCCTTGGGGGCAGTTCTTTGGGCCCTCCTTGAGGAAACTGACTGAGCCTCTCTGGGAAGTGGGACAGGCAAGGGAAGGAGGTAGGTTATAAAGGGCATGGGTAGATAGACCCTGGGGTTTTAATGCCAGATTTCCTGACAGGAATTTTTGCATACAGGGCCTGCTGCACAGCAGGCTGGACCCAGGGATGAGGGAGGGAGAGAGGAATGAACTCAGTGCAAATAAGTCACTTTGTTTCACATACTGATGGAATCGGCGTCACCAGAGAGACTAGCTCCCTGCCTTAGCCTCCTCTTGTCACCCACTTCTGTCATGGGCTGGGAAGATGGCTCAGTGGGTGCTTTCCATTGCTGTAATAAAGACCATAACCAAAAACAAATTAGGGAGGAGGGGTTATCTCCTCTCTCAAGTTATACAGTTCATCATACATGGACGTCAGGACAGGAAGGAGCTCAAGGCAGGAACCTGGCGGCAGGAACTGAAACAGACCATGGAGGAGTGTGCTGCTGACTGGATTGATTGCTCCCGTGACTTGCTCAGCCTGTTTTCTTATACCACAGGGCTGCCTGCCCGGGGCTGCCTGCCCGTCATCCATAATCCATCAAGAAATACAGGCAGGCTAATGGAGGCACTTCTCAGCTGAGGCTCCTCCTTCCAGTTAGCTCTAGCTTGTATCAAGCTGACACAACTAACCAGGACATCAATTCCTTATCTACCTGACACACCAGTACACTACTATTAAACCACAACTTTTCCTTTATTTGTCCAGAGTCTTATATTACTATTACTGCTACAATCTAAAACACTTTACAACTGCAAAAGTCCTACAGTCTTGTCAAGCGGTGCTGGCTCACACCTTTAATCCCAGCACTTGGGAGGCAGAGACAGGCCGATCTCTTGAGTTTGAGGTCAGCCTGGACTACAGAGTGAGTTCCGGGATAGAGAAAACAAAACAAAACAAAAATGTCCTATGGTCTTTTAAAAATTCAAACACTTTAAATGATAAGTCTCTTTAAAATATCCAGAGCCTCTCAACTGTGAGCTCCTTGTAAAAATAAAAAGATAGTTAAATACTTTTTCCAGGAGGGAATAATCCGGGCACAGTCACAATCTGAACAAAGCAAAACCAACCATTGTACATCAAATCTTGTGGCAGAGTGTCCTGTATCTGGTCCATGACCTTCGGGGCTTGGGCAGCTCTACCCTGCAGTCTCTGTCATTCACAGCGCCACTCTAGACCTGCTACTGTCCTTGATGGTTGTCCCATGGTCCTGGCACCTCCTTGCATTAGGGTCTCCACTGCACTGAGGCTGCACCTTCACCAGTACCTTTCCTGGCCTCTCAGCACCAAGCCTCAACTGCTTTCCCTGACCGCTTAACCCTGCTTGACCCCTTAACCCTGCAAATCTCATGCTACAAAACCCAGTAACACTGAGTTCAGCTGCCAGCTTTGAAACACAGCTCTAGGCCCATCTGGACCACAGCTTCCATTTATTGACCCTGAGGATATTATTTCCCAGGAGATGTTACCTCAGTGATGCTGGTCTCTTTCTAATCACAGCTAATTCTTCAGCCCCAGCTGACCAACACTGATTTTCTCAGTAAAGCAAAAGAGAGAACCGATTCCTGAAAATTGTCCCTGACCTCCACACATGCTCCAGTGCACACCGGTATCACATACACACGCACACATACCTACTCCAACAACAGTATTTTTAATTGGGGAGGGGTGTCTCTGTTCATGAGGCTGAGGTAAGGACAGATCAGAGTTCCTAGGTTGCAGCTTCCTCAGCAGGAGGCTAATGCCCAGCTGAAGGTCCTTGTTTCCCAGCCCTTTGCTACCGGCAAACAGTCTCGTCTGTGTCCAGACGGGTGGAGTTCTTGGGCACTCCTGGTCAGGGCCCAGCTTGGCACTGTTGTGCTTCCTTCTGCAGGGTCTGGAGGAGCTGACAGAAGGCCTGTAGCCGTGGACTCAGGTAGGAGACAGGTTGAGGCGGGGCCTGCAGGCATGCGAAAAGGCCAGGCTAGGGGTGTTGCAGAGTGGAGCAAGTAGCAGGGGGCCTGGAAAGAGGAGGCCAGGAAAGCACAAGCCAAATCAGGCTGACAGGTGCTGGAGCTGGGGGCTTGTCTCTGGGTGTCCAGAAGGTTCTGTGCTTCCTGTGCAAGCACGTTCACCTCTGGGCAGGCGGGCGGGCAGGCAGGCAGGGCTGCGTGGGCTGAAACCAGGCTGTTTTGTCCAGGGTGAGCATCTCTCCCTATCTTTTAGTTGATTCTGAAGTGTTCCCATAGTAACGGAGCCAGAGATGGCTCTTTCATCTTCCCCAAAAATGTTTGCTTATTTTAGCAGACAGGGATCTTTTTTCCTGTTTTAACCCAGTTTCTAGCCTTTCTGAAAGAAGCAATGGGTACTGCAGGTGGGCAGTACACATTCCTGCCTAAGGCATTAAAAACAACTTAGATTTGGAGTACGGGTAGGCCCAGCTCTAGGCCATTCTACCCCTTTGGCCTCATACAAAGCCCAAGGCTTCCCTGGAGAAGGGTGGTCCTAGCAGGTGGGTTCATTTAGTGCCCCTATTGCTTAGAACACGCATAGCTAATCCTTACAACTAGATTGACCCACATGGAGCCTCAGGTCTTTTGGACCCCAGAAGTCCTCCACTGATCCCAGAGGCCAGAGCTGGTTTCAGAAGGGACAGACAGGATTGAAGTAAGGGGTAGTGAAAGCCCCGACTCCCATGTGGCTGAGGTCTTCCAGAAGCATGAGGCCTACCTACCTAGGCTCTAGGAGAGCAGACTAAAACATACTTGTAGCTGGCCCGTGTACCATGCCAGTCCCTTGCTGTGTGGCCTAGGCCGAGAGCTGGTACCTGTAGCTGCAGCTCTCGCTTACTTTCTTGGCTACATCATGCTGCACTGTTGCCGCTTTCTCTGAGGATGTGTGTTGTCTGCCATTCTAAAGCTTGCTGCTCTGCTGCAGCCCCTCCCCTGTGCCTGGAGGCCAGGGAGCAGCCCTGTGCACCTAGCACTTTCATGTACTGCCAGGTGGTCCAGCACTAGGTCAGAGTCTTCCCCACAGAATGACGCTGCCCTGCCCATCCCAGCTGTCTTTCATAGATGCCTTTCATTTTGGCCGATCGATAGGGTGTAGTGAGGAACATGGATTGTTTCAGTCTATGTGCAGGTGGCTGGGGAGCTGAGCCCCTTCCCACACCTGAGGCTCGTTCTTTTTGTCTGCCTAGGCTCTGGGCTTGCTCACTCCTACTAAGCGGCCACCCCAGAGGCCCAGGTGGACCCTTTGTCCTGACTCTGTGGCTTAAACCAATAGAAGGGATGGGCCTTGTGGGCCATCTTTGCTTTTCAGTGTCTGTTGTCCTAGCCCTAGAGCCTAGTGCCTCAAGGACTTTGATGTGGTTACAGGAGAAGAAGGGCCTCTCTGGTGGGGCCAGCTGAAGGACTCTAAAATCCCCAACTGACCATTCTCAGCAGGGATGATTTATACTTCCTCTACTCCATCAGCTGCCAGGTAGTTCTGTGTGGCCTTGGGGGAATCAATCCCCTTCCCCTATCCAGTGAGTAGATACACACTTTCCAGGCTGCTCCTCAGGCAGTGCTCTCCTCCCATAGAGCCATTAGATACCAGCAGAGCCAGGCAGGGGAACAGTTATGGAACCCAGCAAACCTAGGAGAGCACTACTGTCACACTCCTAGTGACCCCATCTTGTGAGAACTCCTTGAGATGAGGATGTGGGGAGCTGCAGCCCCAGAGCACAGGTGCCCGGGAATCCAGCCATGGCGAGGCCTCAGTTCATTTGGTAGATCAGGTCCAGCATTACCTCTGCTAGTCAGCATCAGGCACACTTACTCCTTGGCTTTCCTGCTCTTCCTTTGGCTTCAAAGAAGCACCATGCTTGGTGGGGCTGTGGGTAATCCTTGTCCCCAACACTAGACCCAAGTTCAGGCTTATTTAAGTAGAGATCGGTGAAGCTCAATGTCGACACACCCTGTAAGCTTCAGCGGGGAGATTACCACATGCACTGGTCAGAGCCAGGGGATGTTAGGCTAGGTACTAGCTTACAGCTTCCTTAGGTCTGTCCCACAGCATCATCTTCCCACCTAGAAACAACTGTGACTGGTACTTCACAGCTCTACTTGTCACCATGCCCACAAGCCTGCCCCATAGTCAGCCAGAGTCCAGATAACTAGTCCAACTGTTAAGTTCCTGTTTCCGGGGTGCTGATAGGTAACATGGCCTGGCCCAGGTCTCACGGCTGGTCTGTGCAGGAGGGCTGTGAGCCTTGCTGTGTCTAGTACTAGAGCCCATGGTTAGAGAGGTTGGTAGCCTCACTCAAGGGAAGAAAGCCAGAGATCTGCTTGTACTTTCACTGGGCTTGGCCCAGCTGCTCCAAGCAGGAGTGCTACCCATGTGGGGAAATAGAGTAGCAACAAGCAGAAGGACATAAGACATTAGCCCTCCCCTAGGAAATAAGGTTAGTTAGGGGACCAACAGCTAGGCCATAGTGTTGAGCTGGACTGTATTTGGCTGTGGGTTGTGCCGGGTCTCTGTGGTAGCATTTTCATTGAGGCTCATCAGGGCTGCCACTCCCAGGACTGGAGAGGAAAAAGAAGAGGCTGCCCCGACTGCTGCACTGGAGCATTGGCACCTGGCCCAGACTGCCCAGCTGGGACTTAGTAGGGAGGACTCCACAAAGGCTTTACTGGGTGTCCTCATTGGTGAGGCTTACTTATGTACCAGTGTTGTCCTCATTCAAGAATGGGGCTAACCCTCTGTGTAAACTTGATATCTGCTACTGGGAAATGGTGAGCACCCGTAAGGTGCTGTGAGCTGTAAAAACAGACGCCTTTTTCTCTCCTCTGCCCACGGGGCTCATCAGAGGCCTGGCCCTCTCCCTTTGGACTGTAGAGCTCTGGGCTCTTGTTTTGGCCTGCCATAGGCCACTTTCCAGTTGGCCTCGCTGCACTGGGTGACACCAAAAGAGTGCTTCTTGAGTACAAGGGGAAGTGGAGCAGATTGGGCCTGGGTACCACTTGCCACTCCTTGGTTCTGCTCTGGACAGGCCCTGCCTTAGACAGGGAAACTGCAGAAATACCTAAGCTGGGCCTTGGGTTTTCTGAACTAAGTCAGTAGGCGGTTCCAGAGACAGACTGAGGGTGTGAGGCAGAGAATATAGGAAAGCGGAGGAATGGGCTCTAGGGCTCAGCAGACGTGTTCCAGTGGACAGACAACAGGGCACCACTGAAAAGTCAGCAGTGGTCCTCAGGGAAGATGCCCTGTGAGGCCATGTGAGGAGAATGCTGTGTGTTTGGCCATCCCAGTCACCTCATGTACAACGAGAATCTCTGGTTCTCAAAAGACTTTATCTGACATTGGTTGTGGCTTGTTCTCTTTCCCCATGACAGCTTGTCACTGAAGACAGTAGGTATAACTGCCCCTGGCTGGTGAGGAAACTGGCCAGCTTCTCTGTTCTTCACCTCTTTCTTGGTGGCTGTCACTCTTACAGGTCACCTGCTTGCTTGCTTCAGCTGTTTCTTCCTCACTAGAATGCCCAAGGATACAGCAGGAACTTATTGCTGGTGAGGCAAAAGGAAGCCAGTCACATCATAGTGGGAATCAGGACAGAAAAGCAGGGGAAAGTTTCAATTGAGGAAATGTGAGTTTCTTGGCTGTGGTCGGAATTGCTGCAATCCTGCTATTTTTAGCATTGCTGAGATGATCCATGGGCCAATTGCTGAGGCAGAGTAAACAACAGAAACACTTCAAGTTCTCCAGGGAGAATCGGTCCTGTGCTTGAGAATCCTAAAGGGGTTAGCATGGACTCAGGGCCCACGCTGACCTTTCCATCCTTCCCATATTCTGAGCTGCTGAACTTTTTGGAACTACATAGTTCAGACTGGCTTAGTCCAGGTTCAGGCTGGACCTCTCCCTGGGCATCAAGTGGGGAGGGTCTGTGAGGAAGTGGGATAACATAGAACACCCAGGCCCAGGTGGTGGCAGTTAGAAATCTTGCCAAGCCAGGCTGCTGCAGTCTCAGCTCTAATTTAAAGCAACAACAACAAAAAAATCAAATGTGAGCAACTTTTAGAATGTCTTCCCCTGTGTGCATTCTTCTCTAACCACCAGAGGCACTTGCTGCCTAGAGGTACTGAGAATTGCAGCAAGGCCAGAATGCATGGGCAGAAGAAGGGGTGAACTCTTAAGCCCTTGCTTTGCATTTCTGGCCTGAGTCCTTGGGACAGTCCTGAAAAGATACAAAAGTCCCTGGAGATGCTACAGCATGGCTTGCCCAAGGTCACACAGCCAGCCAGCAGCAGAGCAAGGAATTGAGCCCAGTGCTCAGGACCATGTCCTACGGGCTAGCCTCCATGCCAGAGTTTCTGCAGCTACTCTGGGCCACTGCTGTTCTCTTCCTCGATGGACTGTGGTGTTAGTGGATATGTCCAGCCCAACCTCAGCCTGGGTCCTCTCTACCCCCAACCACTCTCCTCAAAGTGAGTGTTCAGTCAAGAGTTGAGCATTTTCACAGAGGAGAACATTCCAGCACAGACTTCTTTTCCTGCTGTAAATTATTTTTCAGAGATTTGCTCTTTGACTAATTGGCCCTACCACGTCTTCCTGATACCTGCGAGTGATGGTTTGAGCTTAGGCAGTGCCCCCCACCCCCGACACTGCTTCAGACCCGTGTGCTGGGCAGCACTGAGCCAGCCCAGGGCAGAATCGGGGAGATACACTTGTAGGCATGTGTATAGGAACTCAGCAAAACTCTCAAGGTAGAGTAGGGCAAGGCAGAGTAGATGGCCTAGGCAAAGAAGGAAGCTGGGAGAGGTCCATGGTTATTGGGGAGCAGGAGCTAGGAACCCCTATCTCTGGGGTTCCAAGGAAGGGGAGGTGACTAAGAATGCACCTGTTTGAGGGGGGAGATGTGGCAGTGCTAGACTCGGTTTTATTCAGCCCGGAGTACTGGACCTGCCATGGCTATGGAAGCAGAGGGAGGGCTGGGCAGTACTACCTCGTGCCCTTGCTCCCAGAGAAGAGTATGTCCTTCCAGCAGGTTATAGGTCACCAGCGTAAGCCTGTGATCAATGCCTGTGGCAGCAGAGAGCCTAAGGTTGCCCCGAGCTCTTGAGGATTTGTATTCTTTGCTGTGCATGCCATTGCGATTGCCCCACTTCGGGGCTTCCAGCCAAGAGACTTGGTAGTGGGCTTATGCCTAATAGGATGGGCTGGGAAGGCGAGCACCTAAGCCAAACCTAGCCAGAGTACACACACTGGGGAAGGACTCTGCCCTGCCCCCTTTAGACTTCCTGTCCCCAGCCCCTTTGACCTCAGTTTCTCCATCTCCAAAGGTGGGCCAATTGGATAAGGTCAGTGGTTTTCCATCTCCTTTTCCAGGAGAAACCTTTTCACATAGCCTATGAAAAACAGATGTGATGGCAGCTACTCCAGATGTAGGAAGGGCCAAGCTCCACCTGTTTAGCTGTACCGTGCCAGCTTCTGAACAAGAGGGTGTGATTGCTGAGACGTCCTCTGCCGTGCACCCAGCACTCACTGCCTGCTCCCCTCCTTAGCTCAGTGCTAGACCTCCTTCATTGGGGGGATTTTCATCTCTCCCCATCTTCTCCCTCCCCTTTCCTTCCTTTCTCCCTTCTTCCCTCTTCCCCCTGCTTCCCCTATTTGGAAAGTTTGACTTCTAAGAGAGTGGGTTTGAACTCTTGCCCCTGCCTGGTTATCATGGTGACAGGCTCTTGGGGCCAGGAACTGCCTGGGAGGGGCAAGCCAAAGACTCCATCCCATACACGTGGTGGTATTTGTCTTCTCCTACCTCTGCTCTCCAGAGGAAATCCCCTCCACAACTGGCTCCATCCCATACTGTGGTAGCTGTGAGCAAGCCAGTTAGTGTTTGTAGGCTATTTCTTCATCTGAGCAGAGAGCCTGACATTACCTCGGGTAGGTTAAAGATTGTGTTCAGGGGCAGGTGATAGGGAAGGACTCGGTGAATAAAGGGACATGGGTGACACAGCTCGTTGACAGTGCAGAAGGTGAGACAGCTTAAACAGATTGGAAAGTGCCCTGAAGGAACTACACAAGTTTGGTTGATTAAAAACGTGCATAAGTGTGTGGGTGGGTGAGTACACATGTGTGTTCAGGCACATGCATGTTTGTGTCCATATACATGCCACAGTGCATGTACAGAGGTCAGAGGATAGCTTGCAGGCCCCTTCCACCATTTGGGTCCTGGGGATAAAACTTGAGTTATCAGGCTCAGCAGCAAGTATCTTGACCAACTGTGCTATCAAATCAGTCCCAAAACAAATTTTGATTGAGTCTAGCATAGTACCTGCTTGTAATTCCAGTATTCAGAAGGCTAGGTCAAGGAGGATCATGAGTTTGAAGCTAGCCAGCTAAGCTGCTTAGCAAAACCATGTTTCAAAAAAAAAAAAAAAAAAAAAAACAAGCAAAGATGAGCTCATGAACCTTTAAGATAGACCCCAGCCCATCACTGGCAAGGTACAGATTGTCTAGAGCCCTGAACATTGTTCCATCTTTGCAAAGGAACACTTAGACATTGGTTGGCTCAAGCATTCAGAATGGGGCTAATGAGGCAAATGAGGGCCAGCTCTGGGCTAAAAGGGAAACCAGACATGGGTTTAGCACGGGGCTGTATTTCCAGAGTGGATCTCCTAGCTATAACTTTGCATGGGTCTACCAGATGCCTTGGGCAGAGGCATCTGGTGCAGAGGTGTGGATGCCTTTGGCAGACAGGGCTGGCTTCCAAAGGCTGTGGATGGGTAGTCCCTTTATAGAAGACAGGATGCCTGTGTGCAGGTACACAGTAAAGGGAATGGTCCCTTCAGCTTGGAGCCCACTATTCCACTTCCTAAACTTGAGTTCATGCCCAACCCTTTGCCCAGGCACCCCAGTATAGTAGTGTGGGTCTTGGGTAGCATGGGTGCTGGAGATGGTTGTCTGCCAGTCTTCAGCAAAGGGGATGAGGAACACTTCTGGAAGCCTGCATGTAACTTGGTCATACTATCTGAAAGCGTGCATTTCGTGAGGAAACAAACAAAAGGATGTGGTGTGAAGGAGTCCCTCATGTAGGAAGCACCAATGAAGAGGGTAGAGCCAGGAGCAAGAGCATTGAGGTGGACTGAGAAAACCCTGCCTCTCATGACTGAGAACAGTATGTACACGGAAGGGTATGTTCTGGTAATCAGATGTCAAGTTCAGCGTGGCTTAGAAAGAGACCACAGTGCTATGCCTAAGTCATATTTTGTCATCAGCAGGGCCCCTGCTCTGAACAGGTGACCTCATTCCTGGTGGTAAACCCTTGTCTGGTTTTCTCACAGCGTGGGTGAGAGGCTCAGAGCTGTCATAGAAGAGACCTGAGCCTAGGAAAAACCTTTCTACTCGCGTCTGGATTTGTCATCATTCTGGCTTGGGGTGACTGTGCATACGTAAACCTGATCCCGTTCTGTAGGGTGTTTCTTCTTCTGACATCACCCAGGAGTTCAGAGGATTCCTTCCTATGGCCATCATAGAGCAGGAAGAAACAGTGGGGCATTGGCCTTCTTGGGAGCTGAAATGCCTATGAAGGTGCCAGTTCTGCTCAGCCCTTTCTTGTCTTGTGATCAAGCCATCACGCCAAGCCTTTCCTGTCTGCCTGTCTACCGGAGTACCTGTTTGTAGATACAGAGTACCTGACAGAGGCCACTATCTGATCTCATAGACTGTGCCCTTCCCCTGTTACTTTTCATGACCCCTCCCACAACACATCTCCCTCCCCCCCCCCCCCTACCCCACCCCCCCCCCGGCCAGCCAGAGAACCAGAGTCCCCAAGCTGTTCTTTAAAGGGGCTGGGGATCAGTAGACGTATAGGTTATGCTTTTCAGTGTGCTGGCCAGAGGAGGCTTTCCTAGGATCTGGGCTTCCCTCCTGAGATGAAACTTTGCAGTCCTCCAAAGAGTGGGTTATTGCGGTGGGCTCCCCATCCAGCTGGGCTTGGGGGTGGGGCAGGGTACAGAGGAGCTTGTTGTAAGTGCCCTGTTAGCCTAAGGAGGTACGCGGGGACCCAGACCCATTCACACCCATGTAGAAGGGAGAAAATGAAAGGAAGCATTGTGGACAGGAGAGGCACTCTGGGTGAGACAAAATGGGCCTATCTGACCTGGATGCCACCATTTCTCTCTGTCCAGATCTGTCAGCAGTGGGCCAACCACAGGTTCCTAGGCAGCACATCCAGGTGCCTCAGAGGCTGATTTATTCCTCTGACCTCTGGTAGCCCTTCCCTTTCTATGAAAATTACCCACTACCTCTGTCTCATGTAGCCTGCCACAGTAAGTACACTTACCCTCTCAGTGGGCTGCCTCTCCTTCTCTTGTTGGTCCCCAGCTTGGAGAGATCTCCAGTGCTACCCCACTTAGTAGCACTGCCTGCCACTTCTCCACACAGCAGTTGTGGTCCCATCCCTTCCTTGTCGTTGTCTTACTGTGGTCTGCTGTGTAGCTGGGCTGAAGGTGCCGCTTAAGCCAAGTGGACATGCCCCGTTCCTGCCTGTTCACAAACCCCGGGGACTGGCTGAGATCCTGCCTTTTCTCTCCTTTCCCTTCGCAAGAGTGCAGGTGGGAACAGTGGCCCTGTGCATAGGAGGTGCACACACATACACCAGGCCTCACAGCCAGCAGATTTGAGTGGTACAACATAGCTCTCTGCTGCTCAAGAGAGCAGACTACATGGCTTTGGGGGAGCCAAAGTTCTCTGTACCTTGGGAAGGGTGGCCTGTTTGACTTTGTCTCAACCTCAAAGGAAAAAACTGGCTGTCACATACATAGAAGGAAAGTTACCAGGTCCCATGTTGCATAGAGCCACTGCCCCACAGTAGTGAGGCAGGTGAGTAGTGGTAAGGTTAGAAATTCGGACTCTTAAAGAAGCATTCTTGTCTCAGCATTCAGTCCAGCCCAGAAGGAAGACGGGGTCTACCTTGGACTGAAGTAAAAGCCTACAAGAAAGGAACCAAGAATGATTTGAGGGTCTACAAGGGCTCAGGTCTTGAGAAGGAACAGCTATAAAAATACCAGTGGAGCTACATGGTCCTTGGGTAGTTCTGCCATCAAGGCTTAGGCACAGCTAAGCTCTGTCATCCAGAACTTAGCTTCACAAGACCAGAGATGCACCCCCACTTGAGTCATGAGTGTCTTTATATGCCATTGGCGAGGTGTGCCAAAGGCTAAGAAGTCTACATTCCCAAGGAGACTCCTGCTTGCCCACAGGAGAAGAGTGATCAAGATGGCCAAGTCATCTGAGCTTCCGTGGCTGACAGAGAGCTGCCAGAGCCCCCAATCTCAGGCCTTCAGGACACCTCGAGGTGGCTGAGTGGCTCTCTGTAAGGTAGTGGTAGAGGGCCACACCTTCTACAGTCTACGGGTGCTCTGTGAGCAGCCAGGACCCACTGGACTGGACTGCTCAGGCTACTGACAAGTCCAGGAATCTCAGAGCTCTTTGAAGCCAAAGAGTTCTCAAGGATATAAGGTGCTCAGGCCCGCCAGCCTCTGTCGGTCTTGTCACCTGACACTCAAATGTACACTCAGAAGCACCCACCCTCTGGTGATGGGTGTAAAAAGGGTGATTCTCACCCTGTGAGAAGTGTCTCACTGGGGCTGTGTTATCGCTGGTCACCTAGAGGTGCTGATGCCTCTGGAAAGAGCTGGTTGGCACAAGCCAGGGCCTGGAGTGCAGAGCATCACATAGTCTAAAAACGGGGTTAAGGAGTTTGGGGCAAGATAAGATAGGTAGTGACTCACACCTGCAATCTTAGCCGTCAGTCAGGAGGCTGAAACAGGAAGCCTGCCATGAGTTTGAGGCCAACCTGGACTACAGTGAGACCCTACCTCAAAAAACAAGGTTAGGTGGTTATACCGAGGCCTCCAGAGCCCAGCTGGAAATTGGCGTTCTCCTAGGGATGTCCCTCTTGAAACTTTGCTTGTTCAACCCATACCCAGCAAGTTCTTAGGTACTGTATGCTTCCGTTACTGTGATAGACAAGTACTGTGCCCTCAGGCCACTCGGCACCCTTCCCCAGGAGCCTGGGGTGCTCATTTGTGCTGACCAGAAATATGATGCCAACAGACTGTTTCACTGTAGTGTGTGTGAGAGCTGTCTATGGCAGGGTGGTGTGCTCTGGGGAGTAGGTGTTGCTGCTGGAGGCCTCCTGGACACTGACAACTTAGCTTCTTCCTGGCCTGGGTAGAGGTGATGAGCACATGTTCTCAGCTTCCTTTGGTCTGACTTGATCTTTCAGGAAGTAGAAAAGGTATGAAGTGAGGTATGTGAAATACAAGTGACATTTTGTCACCTGGTCATGATGTCTGCTCCAGCAATTGAGGACAACTTCAAGAAGTGATCCAAGCTGGAGCTGGCTAGGTCTTCCTGATGGGTCCAGTCTTAACAGCTCTGTAACTGTACCAGTGCCCAGACTCCCAGAATCTCTTCCCACTTGTGTTGTCTGTCAAAGAACAGTAGCACTGTGGATGCCATGAGGGTGTAGTGAGTTGAGAGACAGCTTGATAATTCCTTGATCCTTTTGTGGGGAACATGCATCTGAAGCCCTAAAGAAGGCTTGTGTTCATGTGTGTACCTGCAAGTGAGTGACCTCTAGGAGCCCAAATCTGCTGCTTCCCGGTCCTGAGCAGCAAGCCTATTGCTGAGCAGGAAAGTCATCTTCTCAGGGCAGCAAACTGATTTATTTTCTAGGGTGAGAGGAGGGAGGGTTGGCCCCAGGGTTGTTTGGATTAAAGGTACCAAGCCTAGGGTGGGCGGAAGCCAGGGTAAGGCAAACAGAAGTAGAAGAGCCGTGATTGGCCAGGAGGATGAGGCCTTTAGGAGTGTGGTAAGGAAGTAGACTCCGGGTCCTGGCCTGAGAGGATGTGGAGGCAGAGGCAGTGTCTTCTCTGGACACCCTTCCCGCAGTGTTCTCTCTCACCTGGGACATTGCTGGACCGTTCTGTGCAGCGTGCCCTACTAGGCTGAAGAGGGCCTGTGCAGACCGATGCTGTGGGTGCCATTCTGTGCTGAAAATACTTTGCCCTCCTGAGCCCTTTCTCTGTAGAACAGGCTCAGTACCTTTTCCTGACTCTGCAGAGCTGCTCACAGGAGTTGGGCACCTGTTCTTGAAATGCAGAGGTGGGGAGGACCCTCATTTGCCTGGCCCAGCCCTCACACCCTTAGTCACTGGGAAAATAGATGGCTTCCATCGGGAGAGCTCACCGGAGGTCTCATCATCTTTGTTAAGCCTTCGTTGAGGAGCTTTACTCCAGAAATCTTCATTCTAGTCCTGACTGACATCTCTATGTGGCCCTCCTACAACTTACACTTCTACATACCACAAGGCTCTGTGTGGCACAAACGGGGGAGGGGTACCATTCAAAACGTTGGAGCCTCATTGCAGGTGGAAGGTTGCCCCTGCATGCTGCCGTTGGCCATTGCCAGCCTGCCATCCCAAACTACTCACCTCCCCATCCCACAGCTTCCTGTGCCAAAGGGCTGTGCACAAGACACCCCTCAAACAGTGGGCAGCCCATCGTCACCGAACCCCTGGCGGCTAAGCCAGAGACCCCACCAGGATTGGCCGGCAAAAGTCAGTTGTGCTGCCAAGCGACCGCTGGGGCCCGTCCGGCTCTTGCCTGCCCCGCCCCGGCCCGCCACGAGTGAGGAGCAAGCCTCCGCGGCCATGGCCTGGCGCCCGCACTAGCTCTCCTGCACAGATGCCACTGGGGAGCTGGCGGGTAGGAACTTGCCCGCGGCTGAGGGCAGGGATTGGGACTTGGGTTGCACGACCACCTCACCTCTGCCTGTCTGGCTCTGCTTTTCTGCGCTCAGTTCCCCCCGGGGTGGGCTCCGGCAGCTCCCCCCCCACCCCGGGCGCAGCAGGAAGCCCGAGGGCCGTGGTTTCCCCAACGCCTCTACAGAGGAAGTCGCCGGCGGTGGGTGCGGTGCCCCCCATGCCCGGACTAGGCTGGCGTTCTATCGAACGTCAGGTGGGAGGCCAGACCGGCCTAGGTAGTGGCACGCGGGGGCGGCTGGCGCTGGTGGAGTCTGTACTGAGCCCGCCCAGCAAGCCCAGGACAGCCCAGCCCGACCAAGCCCCGGGCCGGAGCCCAGGCGTGGGTGTGCGCCTGCGAAAACGAAAGCCACTAGCTGCAACAACTTCGCGGCAGAAGGCGCTGACGAAAAGCTGCGCGGTGCCGCTCTCGGGGATGGTGAGCGGGCCGCCGGGCGGGATGGGCAGCGGCGCCCAGGCGCGGTGCTTCCCTAGCTATAAATAGCCGCTGTGCGGGGGCGGGAAGATGGTACCAGCGCTTTGCAAGTGCGGGCCGGCTAGAACGGACCCAGGGTCTTAGCCACTCAGTACTGAAGAGTAGGAGGAGGGGTAGGGTTGGGGTAGGGGTCGCTTTGGCATGGGGCGCTGCTAGTTCCACACGTGGGGGCAGGGCTGGCCGCCAGGCTCTCCCCAAGCTCAGTTGTTTGTCGGTTCTGCTTTTCCCAGGAGGGGGAGGGGAGGGGACCTAGTGCATGATATGTCTCATTTGGCAGAAAAGGCTGGAAACGGCAGACGCCAGCTGCAGGCAAATTGCAGGCTTCCCCAGCCCCTGCCTGAGTCGGTTGAGGACTCATTACCTGTAATGGCATGGGGAATCCCTTGCCCTCAATAGCCCTGCCTGGACAGCCAGGACCTTATGAGGGAGAGGGAGGGTGTCCCGGATGGCCCTGCGCACAGTCCTGAGACCACAGATTGCCTTCCATATGGTTATGAGGTGCTCATTGCAGAAACTTCTGTCCCGCTGGCGTTTGGCTTGCAGGGGAGGGAAGGACTCCCAGGTTCCCTCCATCTTAAGGCATGGGGCAGAAGTGCTTGGGGTGGGGGGGGAACCTCTCCTCGGGGCATCAAAGAGATGAGGAGCTACCTACCTAGAAAGCAGACCTGGATTCAAACACCGAGACTCCTGAGCAGGAGGAGGGTGCCAGAGGGGGCATCTGTACAAGAGCCCATGGGCACTATGAGCAGACTGGCAGCATCCTTGATGCTCTCCTTCCTGGGGACAAATGGGTGCAAAACGCAAGAGCTGGTAGAGTTTTGCTGCAGCCTCAGCTTCCTGCCGCTTGCCGGCTCACAAAGGAGCTAGTCTCTTCAGAGCAAGAGAAGTGAAATCTGATGTGGGGGAGCTGTTTGCCCCAAGAGATGTAGCCAGTCCAGGAGCTCAGCGATACTGAGAGCATCTCTCTCTACCCTGCTTGCACACCTCTCCAGGTAGTCTTGTCTGAGTGGTTTGTGTGCATTAGTGGGCCACAGGTGTTACCTCAAGACTGGAGGGTGTTCCTCCCCAAACTGTGCTTGTCCCTCACATGGGACCATCCCTAGCTTCTTGGGAGTCAGGCTGTTAAGTTTGAGGCTGTGTTGGAGTCTGCACAGGTTTTTGTGCTTTCTGGGGTCTGGAGGAGGGGTTGCTGAGCTCCATCCTCCTGAGGCGCCCGCCGTTACTCCATTGTTTAGCCGCTCACTCGGAGCAGCGGTCTGCTCCCATACCCTGTGGCTTCTACTCTCACGACAGAATCCTTACCCTCATCTGTTCCCCACTGTGCCCGTACCCAGAGGGCCATAGGAAGACCTCTACCAGGGAAGGAGTGGATTCTCTCTTGGGTACTCACAATGCTGTTTCCAGTGAGCAGGGTTGTTAGAGTATGCTATTCTAAAAGGCCTTGCTCACCCCATTGTCCATGGGCCATCCCCCAACTGTCAACTCAGGCCCCAGGCCCCACTCCAGGGATCCAGCCTTGTGCCTATTACCTTTTCCAGCCATTATTCTTCATAATGACCCTGAAAATTAGCTCAGATGTCACCTATAGCCCATGTACTATGGGGCAAAGGGTTGTATGGTTGTTATCAAGGAGATGTTTTTTATGACATGGAAATGCTTCTTTGTGCTCAGGAAACCCCAAGTTGTGGGGCTGTCTCCAAGGAAATTGCTGCTGCCTCCTCGCCCCTCCTCATCTGCCCATTACTCATTTCTGTCTGCTCAGCAGAGGCACTGCCTCCCACACATGCCTCCTCTGGATTTGCCCAGACACCCTTCAGAGTCTCTTATTGGCCTCTTATTTTATATGCCAGCCTCTCTTTTATACTTGGACCTGGATGGCTGGAATGTTGTTCCACACCTGCCTTCTTTAAGAGAGTTGGAGTCAATGTTTTGTGATTTTTTTTTTTTTTTAATCCAGAAATTCATCTTCTGCTCACCTGCAGGTAGGCCCCATAGGTGACAGCGTACCATCCTTGTTTCCTGGATTCTCGTGCTGGTGGGCTTCCTTTTCCCCACCCCTTGAGAGTTACCCCATAGGTCATGAGACCCTCAAGAGCAGCACCAAGGCCTGTTAATGCCCATCTGCCCTCCTTCCTGCAGCAACTCAGTGTCCTGGGGCTGTGCCAGGGCAAGTGTGTGTCCAAGGCTAAGGCCCTTGGACTGAGGTCAAGAGCTGGAGGCCGTCTTGGTGGGCAATGCCTCAGCTTTCCATGAAGAGCCCATGAGGACCCCAGGCAGACTCAGACCCTTGAATGGGGAGCCTGGGTGATGTGGAGAGGGGAAAATGTACTGCCATCTGCCTAGTAGCCCCCCTGTTCCCTCAGGCCATGCATCTGGGGTCTCTTCAAGTGCTGCCCACAGTCTGTCGCCTTTTCCTTGTCAGTAGCTCTATGAGGTGCCCCAGATGAGAGCCTCCTGCCCTCCTGTCTGGCTGGGCATGACACTGAGAATGGCAAATCAAAGCAAGTGTTACCTCTCAGTCCTGTGTAGGCAGCATGGGACAGCTAGAGGAAACAGCTAAGCCGGGGGAGGACCAAGGTGCAGGCCGTCTCCTGCAGTGGGCCTCTGAAGCACCTATGCTAACAGCCGCCCTCTGTGAGCCTGCTCTGTGCTAAGATTAGTGGATTTAGGAGATGCTTGGTTCAAAACCCTGCCAGCTCCTTCCTTTGAGTGTTAAAGTGGGGGCATGGGGCGAGGCTTTGAGGTGAGGGGGATAGACCCCTGCTTTCTGGCCCCACTGTCATTGGACGTCCTTGGGACGTTATCTGAACTCACTCATCCTCTCTAGGAGAGAAGGACTGGGTTGGATATCTCTGCCTGTGTCAAGAGAATGAAATTGAGTCGTCCCCGCCCCCACCTCCCTCATGTAGCTCTGGCGGGGGCATTTCCCTCCCCCAGCTTCTTTGCTTTCTGGCTTTTCCAAAAGCACCCTTTTAGGCAGGTTCCTGGAGTACTTTGTGCCTTAGAGAAGGGGCTCTTGGATGGAGGATCTGTGATTGAAAGGTAAGACTCTCAGAATGGCCATGGGCTGTACTGTTACTACAGACTGACTGGGAGAACCAGATCTAAATTGAAGCTGTGGCCTCTGGTTGCTGGGATTTATGGCTCTGGGCCAAGTAAAGAGGTTGTGTTCAGCAGTCTCCAGGTCAGACTTTCAGGACCTGATGTCTAGAAGTACGTATGGATGAGCTCTTGTGCCTCCACCAGGGCCCATAGGGGAGTATGGGCTGGCTGCTGAGTCAGGAAAGAGGACCTGGACCTCATCAGGAATGAGCTCCCCGAACCACAGTATGCAGGGGTGTCATGAGTTGGTAGCCCAGGCACAGCCTCACCAGGCAGAGTGCTCTGCAGCTACAGGAGCCAATGCTGTGTGCTACCTCTGTGTTGTACTACTCGCCAAGATTGCCACTAATGGAAGGCAAAGCCTCACCAGCCTCATGGTCAGGCCTGTCCTCCCACACTGCTCTCCAGTCCATTGTGAACAGAGGAGCATTTGTGGGTGCCACCACAGGCTTACCTGCTATCTCCACTAACACAGCTCTCTGTTCCCCCAAGAAAGGTTTCAGGAACCTTCAAAGCAGTGACCATGCCGCACCTCCATTCACCCCAAGACTCACATTACTGTGGGTGTAGCTCCTGAAGCCTCATTCCCTCCACGGCAGTGAGAGGACACATCAGGCTGTGGGGAGGGTTTGGGAGCTTGTATCCAACCTTCAGCCCACAGTCTGGGACTGCATAAATTATTCAGTTGTTAGTGTGCCTTTTGGTGACTTCATCTGTCATCAAGGAGCCCAGAACCACTCTGAGGAGCGGAGATGGGTTGAGATGCTTGTGATGAAGTACTTGGCATGCAGGAGAAACTTGAGCACAGTGTGGTGGTTGGAAGTGCTCTGGGGCTGCTGGAAAGGCCCCTGACTGCCTACAGCATAGTGCTCTGAGCAAGCATTATCTCTAAAGGCACTGACCACCAGGGTACCCAGCCTTGGTGACACCACAACACAGGAATCAAGTGAGGCTGATTAAAGACAGTGCATTCCTGCAAGGGTGGGAAAGCATAGTCCTACAGAGGGGCCTCCCTGTGGCGTTAGGGTCCCTGATGCTCTCTGACTCCCACAATGCTGCTAGCTCTCAAGTGTGTATTCCTATTCTGTCCTGTCCCTCAGAACTGTGGGCATCAGCTGCTCTGCAGGCTCCTTCCATCTGCTCTCTGCCAGGCCTCCTTCCATACTAGCCCTAGCTCAACTCACACCCTGCTTTTCCCTAACATCTTCCAGAGGTCCATGACTTTCTCTTCTGGGCTTTGGGCTGGGTGCTGTGTGGCCTCTGCTTAGCCTCATACATTTTCCCTTGTAGGCTGTGGTTAGGGAGACAGAACAGAACAGGTGTCTACGTGCTGGGTACCTGCCTTCATCCTAAGAGGCCCCCTGATATCTTCTCTGGGAGTGTGTTTGGTAGGGCAGTCAGGGAGAGATGAGTTCCAGCTTTTCCCTTTAGGGCCCTGCCCAGTCCATCCTGGAACTGTAAACACTGAAGCCAGACTCTGCTTAGCTCGGGCAGAAGGCATAGTTGGCTTGTTCTACCCTGCTGGCTCATGACTCTGCCCTTTCTCAGTACAGCTGTCTCCAAAGGCCAGCTTGGTGGCCACAGGAACACCCTCAGCCCCCGCCTACCGAGGCTTGTCTCCATCTGCACACAGCCCCATGCTGGGAGGGCAAAGGAATATTCCCAAGGGCTCCTACTAGGAGTTTACCTGCTGGCTGCATGCCCAGGAAAGAGAAGGGACCTGTTAACAGAAAACAGGGAGGAGCTGGTACCCAGGAGATCCAAGAGCCTTGTGGAGCATGTGAATGAACAGATGAGGAGTGAGTGAGCCAGCCCTTGCCCAGCGAGTGTGCCTTTCAGCACTACCTCCTCTAGGAACAGGCCAGATGAGAACAGTTTTGCCGCAGCTGCTGGATATCAAGCCTCTAAGAGCTCGTTGGGAATATTTGTCAGGGCATCCGTGGTTCCTTGCTGCTTTCCCTGGGACTTGCCTCATTCTGTCTGAATTGAGTACCGCTGTGTTTAAAAGGAAGTGAAATGGAGGTGGGTGTCCAAACCATATTCTGGACAGCACAACGGAAACTAGACCTATCTGTCATTGGGTGCTAGAGATGCTGCCCACCGGGATACTGTTGCTAATGGACCCTCCCTGTTGGGAAGTAGGTGTCTTTAAGAACTTATGTTGCTTTCTTCTTCCTATGGTACCGAATGTGATTCCATTGCAGTCATCTGCCTTACCTGCATGACGGAGAGGGTTGAGTCCTTCTAGTCTTACGCTAGCATGGGAAGGTGACCTGAGGTGCTGTACCATCAATGCTCAGCTTGGGGAATGAGAGCCTTTACAAGAGTCTTGTTCTCCTATGCCCCTTAGCATCTGCCAGGGCTCTTCTGCTTCCCCAACACACCCTGTATGTGGCCAAGCATGGTGTGTTTTCATGGTGTGATAGCTTCCACCTGGCCAGGTGGGCCATGCTCAGTGAACACTGGTCAGAACCCTAATATTGTCACCTTTTAGGGAAGAGTCAGTTTATCTTCATGCAGTTCCCATGTCCCCCACGTGTGGGATTCATACACACAGAGAGCTTGGAAGAGCTTTGTCTGCCATGAACACAGTTGTTTCCCTCCTGCCCCATATAGTTGAACATGGAAATTTCCAGGAACTGGGGGGAAAGTTAGGATTCCCCAGCACAGATATCCTGTACCCAATGAAATAGGAGTCAGAAAGCTTTCAGGATGGATGTCCCATTACTCTGCCAAGTTTGTGTCAGGGTCCTTAGAACCTAGAGCGAAAGCAGACCATCCCTGGCCAGGGCACACTGTCAGCTGCAAAAGCCCTCGGAAAGGCTGGCCTTGAGTTGTCAGAGCAAGCAAACCAGGGGAGCTTCAGAGAAGAGGGACCAGATATCACATGGGCCCAGGAAGACATTGGGAATGTTGGCTGGGCAGCGCTGCTGAAGGACATAAACAAAGCCTCACATGCATGGAATCTGTGGAGTCCAAAGGACTCAAAGAAGTTGGAGAGGCAGTTGAGATAGAAAATTAAAAAGACCAACAAGACCTAGCTTGGTATACACGAATATGAGCCAGGAGGGTCAAGAGTTCAAGACCAGCCTGGGTGTATAGTGTAAACTGTCTCAGACAAGGACTATGGATGTACTCGGTGGTTAACAGTCCTTGTCTAGCACACCTGAAGCCCTGGGGCCAGTTGATGTAGACTTAGTTGCTGGGGGCAACCCTGTACCATATAGAAAAGATTCCATTCTGCTAATTAACCAGAGTCTACAGTAGCTACCTCCAGGAGTGATTAGCTCCGGTATGTATAACTGATAATGAGAGTCAGCATGGCAGCATCCAGAATGGATTGGCGTTGGAATCCAACCACTCTTAGCTGGGGGCCCTTGAGGGGCCAGGACCCTGCCTTTGTTCTTCCCTCAGCCTGCCTGTGTCTGCACTCTAGTACAGCTTGAAGGCTGTAGTGAGCCTCTTGCTGCTCCTAGAGGAAAGTCAGCCCATCCTAATCACGGTAATACACACAGTTCAGAAGAGCAAATGCCAATGTTGGGGAGGGCTGGTTTTGGTTCTCAAGACCGGGTTCCTCCCTGTAGCCCTGGCTGGTTTGGCAGTTGCTGTGCTGACCAGACTGGCCTCAAACTCACAAAGATCTGCCTGCCTCTGCCTCCTGAGCACTAGAAGTAAAGGCATGCCACCATGCCTGGCTCTGAATGCACCTCCGGAGAAAAATAACCTCTGACCTGACCTGAGTCATCTAGGACTTTACACAGAAAGTGGGGAGGTGTCTGGAGCCAGGTGGATTCTAGGCCTTTCCAAGTTGGGGGAGATCTGGAAAAGAACATCTGGTCACACCAGATCTCAGAGTGGCTTGGGGCAGCTCTCCCTACTATCTAGATGGAGAGCTGCTGCAGCCGGTTCTGGTGGTTGGTGTAGCTGTGGAGGCTTCCCTGTGAAGACTCTCAGAGCTGGTGGGGGGCAGTTCTGGGTAGCCTCTTGAGTCTCCAGCTCCAGAGGCAGCTTCTTCCCTGTCTCTGAGCTCCATTGTCTATTGCATGTCTGTGGAGAGCCATGGTGAGAATTCCATGTATGATGTCTGTGATGTGCCTCCTCAAGAAATGGAGCCTTCCCTAGCCTCTCACTGCTGGACCTGGTGAATACCTTCATGGCCACTGTAGTCTGTCTTAGGCTAGCCTCAGCCCTGGGAGCAGAGAGACAAGGAGGTACCAGGACCCTTGGAGTCCTTGCCTCCCATGCTGACTGCTGTAGTTGAGAGTAACACACACACACACACACACACACACACACACACACAACATGTGGCTTTTTATAAGCTGTTCTATACATCTGAGGAATATAGAATGGTGTTTGCCGTCCTGGGTGTGGGTGTTCTCAGCCCCTAACCCGCCAGGTGTGCTCTTTGTGGACCAGTATGTGAGCTGTGGGGCTAGCAACTGAGGGTGTTAAGCTTCTCCAGGCCTCTTGAGGGCTTATAAGATGCCCTGTCCTCCTCCTCATCCCCTTAGCCTGCTAGAGCATGGGTTTACACTTCTGTACATGGACTGCTAATGGTCAGCAAGCTGCCATGGGAACAGAGCACCACATGGATGCTACTTTGACCCCTGTGACTGGCACTTGAGACCTGAAAAATCCATAATGAAGCCTTTCAAGATCCAGAGCCTGTGCTAGCTGGAGCTTCTCCAGGGTTAACTACAGGGACCCACTGGGATCTGCCAGCTTCTTCCAGGCTACCAGGGTCCTGGAAGTCTCATAAGTGTTTGTTCACTCATCATTCCTTCCCTCTGGCATCCATGTTACCCCCATAACCTGATGGACCCCAAGTGATCATCAGGTGCCAGTGAGGGAGGGCAGTGCCTCGTGGCTAGATGTGGCCCGAGAGAGACAAGAAGAGAGACTCATATCTACCAAAGCTGACTTTGGTAGATACCAGACCTGGGTATCTTTGGGGCTATAGTTGATCCCCTCGATGTAGCTGGGGGTGGGAACTGAGGGAAGTGAGGTGCAGAGGCTTGGCCTCAGCAGCAGCTAGAATTAGCGGCCCCTCTGACTTGGTATTCCTCCCCTGGGAGTTGCCCTGTACCTTTGCCAATACCTACCTATGCAGAGAAGTGCATGCCGAGTGTGAAAGCCACCATAGGGAACAGGTCCAGTAAGCATGTGGGATACAGCCAAATAAAAAAGAGGGGGCTGAGGCAGGAGGATCGTGAGTGAGGCAGACTCAGCCCACTTAGTGTGACTTTGACTTGGAAAAATGACTATAGAACCTCGTGTGTACTGTCCTCTGCTGTGGATGAGGAGGGAATAGGTGGAGACAGCCACTCTCCTCCCCTCTTCTGGGTGACAAGAATGGGCTAAGTCCCTGGCTAGGCCCTATGCACAGTGGCAGGCTTGAGGGACACCAGGAGAGGTGTCCCCAAGGCTCCAGAAAGGTGGCAGCCTTCCATAGCCTGTCCTTGCCCGTCCCATAGGGCATCTGGCGGATCCCCGTGGATGAGATTGACCGGCCAGGCAGCTTTGCCTGGCACATGAACCGCTCCATCGTGCTGCTGCTGAAGGTTCTAGCCCAGCTCCGGGACCACAGCACCTTGTTGAAGGTGTCCTCCATGCTGCAGCGGACACCAGACCAGGGCAAGTGAGTGAGCCGCCACACACAGCCTGCCTCATCTGCTCCCACCTGGCTCTGGGATCTTTTGGTCCAGAAGCCACAGCCTGCCCTCTCTCCTGAGAGATGTCTCTTAGTATCTAGAACTCAAGAACTCCATCCCTCTGCTTAGAGCACCTTAGGACTAACAAGCTGTTAGTTTCCACATTTAGACCCTCCCTTCTGCCCAGCCTGGGGCCCAGAGGCCCTGACTAGCGTGAGGTGTAGGGAATAGACATTCAGAGAGTAGCCTTGGCATCCAGGGGAATAGGTAGCAGCAGAGAAGAGGGTGTCTGCACAGCTGCCGTGTGTGTGTGTGTGTGTGTGTGTGTGTGTGTGTGTGTGTGTGTAGAGGTGGGGAATGGTATACCTGGGGATGCAACTCTCAGGACTCGGCTGTCCGTAAAGCATGAACGTCGCAGAAACCAACCTGAGGGAGAAGAACTTAGCCCCAGACCTTCCTTGAGCTGGCACTCTGTAGCCCACCATGGCAGCAGTGACTAGCGAACCTGTAGTCCGGAGGGCTCAGGGCAGTCAGTGGGAACAAGTCAGAGACTTGTGGAGAATGAAGTATGAGGTCCAGAGGGCATGTCGGGAACAGACTTAAATAGATGGGGGCACAGTCGCCAGTGTTCCTGGGTGAGTGCTGCCACCACCTAGCTGCACTCTGTGGTTTCTCACACTGTCCCTCTCTCTGTCCCCCTGGGTCACTGCAGGAAATATCTGCGCGATGCTGACCGCCAGGTCCTGGCACAGCGGGCTTTCATCCTCACTGTGAAAGTGTTGGAGGACACGCTGAGTGAGCTTGCAGAGGTATGTCCGCCCACCACACCTCAGCCTCACAGGTAGTGGCCCTGCACAGGTTCCCTTTCCGTGCCAGCTCCCCACAAGGCTCACATCACAAAGCTCCTGGAAAGCCAGGCCGTGCTGCCCCAGGAGCAATGAGTAAGAGTCCCACTGTCCATCCTGCCCCCACACTCGCTTACGGGTGGGGAGGGTGCAAGTGCTGCCAGAGGAGCGCAGAGGAGAGTGGGGCTCAGGGCTAGCCCCCCTTCTCATGACTGAAGCAGGCACATGTGCCTAGCCAGAATGGCATCGGGTGGAGGGACCTGTGGAGGCCCCGAGACCAGCAAAGCACCATGACTTGTCTGTTTTCCTCGTAGGGGTTAGAACACCCAGGAACCAAGGCCTGTAGCCTCTCTGGAGCCAGGATGACCACCGATGTCTCTCACAAAGCCAGTCCTGAGGATGGCCAGGAAAGCCTCCCCCACCCCAAGAAGCTACCTCTAGCTGATGGCTCAGGACCAGGGCCTGAGCCAGGGGGCAAAGTGGGCCCTCTCAACCAATTACCAGTGGCCACAGACACAAGGGAAAGCACAGACCAGGGTGGGGAGCAGAAAGACAAGGAGGGTCCTCAGGCAGGGTCCACTGAACCCATGGACACCAGTGAGGCTGCTGTTCGCCACCCAGACGTGGAACAGACATCACCTCTGCTTCCAGGCCGCCCCCCAAGGGACCGGGGCCCTGAGAGCCGGTCCGCTGAGCTTTCCCTAGAAGAGCTGAGCATCAGCACCCGACAACAACCCACTCCACTTGCACCAACCCCGGTAACGCCCACCACTGCTGCTCCTCCCCCCACCATGGGAGCCAGGGGAGGTGGCCACCCTGAAGAGGCACCTCCAAGGCCTAATCGCAAAAGGAAACTCCTGGAGGACACAGAGTCGGGCAAGACGCTCCTGCTGGATGCCTACCGAGTGTGGCAGCAGGGCCAGAAGGGTATGGCCTATGACCTGGGCCGCATTGAGAAGATCATGTCGGAGACTTACATGCTCATCAAGCAGGTGGGCAGCCGCTGCACTGACCCCAGGGCTGCATCTGTCTCAGACTCTTCATTGCCTGGGCCTTCTGTTCTCCAGGAGGTTCCTTCTTGGGGCCCTGGGGTGGGCTTTAAGTATGGTGCCCACCCCTTTCCCACTGCGTACTTTGCTTGTTTTTTGTTTTTGTTTGTTCCTTTTACGGGGGTGGTGATGTTTATTTTTGAGGTTTCCTCTGATGAGCAGGCAGTTAAGTTTAGACTCAGAAAACAGTAGAGTATACATGTGAATTCAACCTTTGAGAAAAACTAAACTACAGTAGAGGTCCGGCACAGGAGTGTGGAAGCCCCTGGTCCCACAACTGCGAGGGTCCTCTGGATACATTTGAGCCGCTTTCTGAGGTGGGTTGCTATGGTACCCAGCCTAAGGACAGAGCAGGGAGGAGCCCACGCATGGCAGGCAGCCCAGAGAGATAGAGTACGCCCGTAGGAAGAATCCCCCAGGACTTGACCGCTGCAGATGGGTGACTGTCCCTAGTGGTCGGTTTTCCCAGATGGTGCCTTTGAGATCCTCTCCACCTGGCTAGCATTGTTTCTCCTATGAATTCCTAGGAACAGTATGGGTGCTGCTGCTTTTCCTGCAGGGGAGACCTGGTCATTTCCTACGCTTCCTGTCCCCATCTTTACTTGACAGTATGTGGCCATCTCCTGCAAGCCACATCTGCTTGTTCAGGATAACCTCTGCGCCTCCAGTCTCATATTGACCTCCTCCAGATGTGTTAGGCTGTCTGGTGTACACACATAGTGTGGTCCAGGGTTACCATCCTACCTGGGCTTCTAGAAGGCACCTCCCATTGGAATCAACAACCCACTCTCAAGGTAGATCAGAAACCAGCCTGTGACAGCCACTTTAGCTGGCCTGGGTTTTTTTTTGAGACAGGGTCTTACTGTGTAATTCAGGCTGACCTGAAATACTCAATCCTGTGTCTTGACTCCCAAGTGCTGACATTAAAGGCATGTACCACAAAGCCCAGCTCTTAGCTGGGTTTGAAAGCTTGGTGGGGGTCTGAGGCTTCTGTCACTCTCAGCCTTTGAGACATAAATAACTGGCCTTGGAAAGTAACTTGATGTGGCCTGAGGGTTAACTGGGACGAGTCCTGACACCAGCAGTTGGTACCTGGGCCTTTGGCCCACATCCCCACCCGGATGAGACACTCGGGCACTGGGTGTGGTCCTCACTGAGGACAGTCCACATAGAAATGTCCTTGTTGAGCTGGGTTAATACGGTACCTAGGGGAATGTACGGGGTTGGGAGCAGGTCAGGCACTGCGGCCTGGGTTCCCTAATTGTAGGCATCTCTCTGTTCAGGTGGATGAGGAGACCGCACTGGAGCAGGCTGTGAAGTTCTGTCAGGTCCACCTTGGGGCTGCTGCACAGAGACAGGTAAGCTCTGCCTTACACACACACACACACACACACACACACACCTCTCCCACCAAGGCCTTGGGCTGTAGGCCAGAAGCAAATGTGCCCTGGAGTTGGTTCCTGTGGTTATTATGGGACCAGGGGGAAGAGCAGGAAGTGTCTAGGCTTCTGGAAACAGGTCATGACCCCAAAGTGGTAGTGCCTTGACAAGACTCAGACATGCATAGGGGTCCTGAGGGGTTATGCTTTAGCTCCTTCACAGATTGGAAGGGCCTTAACCTTTGTGATTGGTAGAAAAGTGATGCCAGAACCTGCTAACTAGAATTGAAGCGGCAGGGAGCATGGGGCGGAGTCAGAGCCCATACAGGGGTTACTGAATGTGGTAGGGACCAGGCACTCATCCCAAGCCAGGTATCCAGGTGCTTATGAGGCAGGGAAGATGGCCAGAAGGGCTGGCATGTGGGGTGGTAGTAAGAGTAAGATCTTCCTGGGGTGAGCTGAGTGAAGCCCATCCAGGCTTAAGGTAGAGCTCCTGATGACCAGATGGGGCGGCCGGCGCACATCTTTAATCCTGGCACTCTGGAGGCAGAGGCAGGCAGATCTCTGTGAGTTCTAGGCTAGCCAAGTGAGTTCCAGGATAGCCAGGGCTCCATAGAGAGGTCCTGTCTCAAAAAAAAAAAAAAAAAGCAGGGTGGGGGGTCAGGGGGTAATTGGGCTCATGTTGACTCTTGCCAGGGAACAGCCATGGGGAAGTTGGGAAGCAGGCCTAGCAGGACAGAGAGCCACCCCCTGTAAAGCCTCGAGAGCCTGCAGGTCAGAGGATGCCTTAGTCTTGTCTCAGAAAAGGCAAAGCCGCCTTCTAGCTGGTGATCAGAGTCTCTTGTCCATGTCATTGTGAGTGTACATTCTCATCCTAGGGGTGGCCCAGGTGTTGGGGGCTGCCTTGTCGTAGGAGTCCCAGAAGCAGGCAGCTGTCTAAGGGGTTCAGGCAGGCTTCCTCCTGGTAGAATGGGACATGACATCATCAGCACTGTCTGGACTATAGATCTAGGGGTCCAGGGATTCATCTTTGAGAGTTCAGGCTGTGGGTCATCCTCCTAGATGAGAAGCATAGTCCTTGGTAGGATTGACCAGCCAGCCATCAGACCTCCTCACTTGATTTTTCAAAGCCTGGTATTTGCTGTGTAACCCAGCTGGCCCATAACTCATGGCAATCCTCCTGCCTCATCTTACTGAGTGCTGGATTACAAGTGTGTATACCTCTACCAGGCAGTGGTAATGCACATCTTTAATGCTAGCACTCAGGAGGCAGAGGCAGGTGGATCTCTATGAGTTCAAGGCCAGCTTGGTCTACAGAGCGAGTTCCAGGACAGCCAGGACTACACAGAGAAACTCTGTCTTAAAAAACCAAAAAAAAAAAAAAAAAAGGTGTGTACCTCCATGCCCAGCTTATATCTGACTTTGAAGGGGCTTAATTGATAAACACATTCAGAAAATAACAACTTGCTAATACCGGCATCAGTAAAGGAAGGGGTTTGCTAAGGACAGGACAGAGTCTCACTTCTTAGAGGAGGTGGCTAAAGCCACAGCAGACTACTTGAAGCCAGACATGCACATATAAGTAACACCTGGTCACTGGTTGAAAGAAGCAGCCTAGGTAATGGGGCAGACAAAGCTGGGGGATAGGATCCCTGCGTTTCAGACTGTCTGCTGCCAGGCAGTGTCAGGCCTGGCCCTTGGGAAACAGAGCCAGCCCGGTGGTCCTTAGGGCCTGCCACCCCTCCCAGGCCCCTGGGCTTGTCCTAGCCCTCTTGCCACCACACACCATTTGGGCCTGGTTAGCAGCTATGTCCCTCTGCTCCTGTTTGACCTTGAACCCAGTCCCAGAGGGCTGTATCCCATCCCCGCGTCTTCCCGCGTGCTCCACCTCTTCTAGGAGAAGCTATCCAATGGGCTCTCTCCAGGTTCCCTTCAAGCTCCATGTTGTCCCCTACTATCCCATGATCATCGCAGTGGGTGGGGGCTATGGGCAGGCTGTTCTTCCGCCTGCACCCCTTCCCACAGAGCCCCACAGCCAGCACTTTGAGAAGGGCAGTTGAGACAGTTCCAGATGGCCTGGACCCACCGCTGGCCAGCATTGGAAGACACTAGGCATTCAGGGCCAGCGCCCTTGCCCCTTTAGGAGTTTCCGTGTTGTTTCCTGGTGTCCCTGGAAAGTGCTGTGGGCCTCCTTCAGGGCAGTCACTTGCTGCTGAGGTTGTTCCTGATTAAAGACAGGGTGGGATGCAGATCTCACCCCCTTGTGTCTGCCATCTTGCACATTGCCAGCATTCTTGGGGCCAAGATCCAGGTCTGGCTTCCTGCCTCATCTTCCAGCAGACTAATTTCTCGTAGCACTGGACACTCACCACATAGCAGAACTTGCAGGCTTGTCCCCATCAGTGAGACATTTGAAGAGAAACAGATGTCAGAAGAGAAAGCACCAGTGGGTACCAGGGCAAGGGAACTGTATGGAGAGTCAGAGGCCTCTAAGGGCCCAGCTTCTTGGAAACCAGTGGCCAGGCTGCAGGCTGAAGAAAGGCCACTTGGCCAGCTTGGATAGCATTAGACCAGAGGCTCTCAAGCTTGGCAATAGACTAGTTCATTTTTCCCTCTTGGAAAGTCACTGTCCTGGTTCCACTCCAGCCCCAAAATCGGGCCCTACATCTTACATAGAGACATAGTGAATGGGTTCCTCCCAGACTGGCGATGCAGAGGGGCCAGAGAAACAAGCCAGGTCTTCACTGAGGCCCTGCTAGCATGGGTGGATGTCTCCCAGAGAGGGAGGAGCCAGACTCTCGGCAATGTGTTGCTGTCAATTGTGTCCTGGGAGAATGTGGTTCTTGTTGCCTGTGCCAGAGAGCTCATAGTGATGCATGGTGTTATGTTGGCATCCAGGGCAGGTGAAATGTCCTGTGGAACTGAATTGGGCTGGCATGGGACAGAGCAATGCATGCTCAGAGGGCTGCCCCATTGACCTTCCTCACCTTGCCCTTGTTACAGGCCTCAGGAGATGCACCCACCACCCCCAAGCATCCCAAGGACAGCAGAGAAAACTTCTTCCCTGCAACAGTGGCCCCCACAGCACCTGAGCCCTTGCCAGCTGATGCACTGCAGCGGCCCAGTGACTCCCACCTCAAGCCTCAGACTGCATTGGCTGCGGCCACAGCTGCCGTCAGTTGTCCTCTCTCAGCATCAGCCTCCACCCAGGACTTGTCCCAGGATCCTGGAATGCCCCGGTCACACAGGCCGGAAGCCACCGCCAGCGTGGCTTCCCTGAGTCCTGGTAAGTGCCATCTCAATCTACCTGGCAGCCTGAGATCTTCATACTTAGCTTTCCCAGAGCCAAGTGCCCTCTACCAGCAATCCTTCCCCTATGGAATTGGCAAAGAGGCATGCGAGGTGCTCTCCAGCACCCCTGCAGTGACCCTGGGGCAGTCAGCTGCTAGTCCAGGTGGCAGGTGCTGGCAGTACTTGTGGCCCCAGTTGGAACTGCCTGTGTCTGTAACTCTGGTAACCTTGCCCTCTGTCTTAGGGTTTCTTTCTTTCCTTTCCTTTCCTTTCCTTTCCTTTCCTTTCCTTTCCTTTCCTTTCCTTTCCTTTCTTTTTTTTTTTTTTCTTTTTTTCCCCAGAGCTGAGGATCGAACCCAGGGCCTTGTGCTTGCTAGGCAAGTGCTCTACCACTGAGCTAAATCCCTAACCCCCATCTTAGGATTTCTATTGCTGTGAAGAGACACCATGACCACAGCAACTCTTGTAGAACATTTAATTAGGGTGCAGGCAGGCATGGTGCTGGAGAAATAGCTGAGTGTTCTACATCTTGATCCACAGGAAGTGGTCTGTGACACTGGGAATAGCTTGAGCATAGGAGACCTCAAAGCCCACCCCCACAGTGACACACTTCCTTCAACAAGGCTACACCTCCTAATAGTTCAGACTACCACAACCTGTGTCTGTCCTCCCTGCATATAGGGTGAAGAGGGAAGGGAATTAGCACCACCACTGCAGAGTGGGTGTTGTCCTGGTTTCTGCCCCAGGGAAAATGAAGAGCTAGTGCGGGCCAGGCTGCTATAGAAGGGTCTGACCTTGGCAGTCTTTGAAGCCCTCAGTTATCTCCAGGACCAGATCTGTCCCCACTGTGCATGACAGGTTGAAGGCAGGACCAGGTCGGTGAACTTATGAAGAAAATACAGAATGGAATGGAGGTGGCACGGGCCATCTTAATCAGCTGGGAGCTCTCATTCCCAAATCAGGAGCTACCAGTGTGGCAGGCAGGACGTGGTCTGGAACTTTCCTAGGAGGAAGAGGTACCAAGCTAGCACACGCAGGAGGGGTATAGGGAGGCACTATTCTCTTCACTCTTGAGATGGCCTCTGGATTTGTGGTTGATGGTGCCAAACCAGCCCAGGACTGTGCCAGGCTCTGCCCATCCCCAGGCATTGGATCTCCCTGTTGGCTCCCAGCACCCTGGTACCATAACCAGGCTCCAGAGGCCCTGAAATAACAGGTGTTCCTTGACTAGCTCACTGCCCCACCCTTCCTTCTATCACTGTTCAAGACCTGCGCTGTGTCTTGGGCTCCGTAGTTGCAAGGTCACCTGCTCATACCTGGAGCCTTCCCTTAGGGAGGGCTTACCTGTCCTCACATCTGGGGCTGCTACCTTCAGCTGTGGGACCTTGGCTCTGTGGTCTCCCATCTCATCTGCACAGTAGGACAGTAACCTCTAGCCCTGGGCTAGGGCTGCCTGACTGGAGGCTGGGTTGGAAGCATCCCTTTCAGCTCAGTGACGGGCATGGGGTTGCCTGCTCTCACCAGGGTACTTGGAGGATTGTGTGCCTATCAAGGACCCAGTCGCTCATGGTTGTACTCTCTGTCACCATTTGTTCCAGAGGACCCTCTGAAGGCCACAGAACAAAGCAGTTAGAGTTCCGGGGTGGGCTCACGCTAGCATGCGCAAAGCTCTGGGTGCCATCCCCAGTGCCCCACAGAACAGTCGGAAAGCTGCAAGTGCAAGATCCATCTCCGGGTGTCTGATCACCTCTCCCCCTGCAGGGCTTGAACTCACACACTTAGCAAATAAACAAAGCTGTGGTGTTTGGTGGTGCTAAGTTCAAGGTGCAGGAGGCATGGGCAAGTGCGTAGCTGTTAGGAAGTGCGTCACTCCGGCCCACAGAGGCTTACCCTGCCCCTCACCCCAGGTTGTGGCATGCCCCCCATGACTGGAGAGTCTGAGGATTGGAACCCTAGACCAGCATTGTCCTTGTGGGTGGAATAGTCCTCATTCAAGGTCTCCTATGCAGTTGAATTCAAATCATTAGCTGATCACCTGAGTGGGTAATTTCTTTTTTTTTTTTTTTAATTAATTAATTTATTTTGTATACAATGTTCTGCCTGCATATATGGCTGCTGGCCAGAAGAGGGCACCAGATCTCATTACAGGTGGTTGTGAGCCACCATGTGGTTGCTGGGAATTGAACTCAGGACCTCTGGAAGAACAGTCAGTGCTCTTAACTGCTGAGCCATCTCTCCAGCCCCCCACTTAATTTCTTAATGGGGCCTTTTCCCAGACAACCTAGTGCTCTCCCACCTTGGGAGAGTAAGAAGGAAACCACAGCATCTCTTACAACGTAGTTTCAGAAGAGTTGAGCCTCGCTGGGCCACACGCTGCCCTTGCTTCCATTGGTGGCAGCTATTCCGGCACATACAACAGGTAGGCATCAGGAGCACCTGAAAGCTGGCTGGCAGCCTGCATTCCTGCTCTCCCTCACCTGTCTGCTGCCAGGCAAGCAAAATCCCACAGTTCTCATCTTCTCTTTGGAGGTTGCTCTGGGGAAGAGTACCTATTTCTGGGTGTATATTTTACCACAGTAGCATGCTAATGAACGTGGGATAGGGACGGCCCTCAGCAAAAACTTGGGCCCACTCAAGCCTGGCAGAGGGTCCCAGGCGCGCTCACATTCATTCCCTAACCAGCTGTCCCCTGCTCCCGTGTCAGCTATCAGCATATGATGGTTGTTGCGATTTTCCATGGACACCAGAGTTTTCTGGGGGTGATGTTGGGACCAGTTTGGGACAGACATGTCTCTTTAAGCCCATACCCTGCATCTCTTGAACTAATTGAACCCTCATGGAAAGAATGCCTCACCAGCTCCAGATTCCTGATAGGCTAGTGGTAGCAGTGTGGTTGAGTCCACTTTTCCTCTTGATGGTAGAACCTGCTTACAGAAGCCCTGCGTGACAGACACGGTGGGGGCTTGAGTAGCAAACGGTTAGAAATGGGGGCATAGATGTGTGCAGGACACTCTTCTCTTAATGAAGGAGAATCCTTTTTCCTGAGGCTGTCCTGTAAAGAATAGTTAGGACAGCAGGTAGAGAAGAATTGCCATGATGTCACCTTGGGTGCATGTCCTGAGAATCCAGGGGAAGTCTGAGCCAGGCCCCATGCCTCCCAGGACAACCGACCCCGGCCTGGTGCCAGGCTTTCAATGTGCCGCAGGGAACAGGAATACTTTCCTAATGGCACCCTGGTGACCATGCTCGGTAAACATCTTCCCCTGAGGCTGAGTCTCTACTAGACATCTCTCAGGACCTGGTAGCCTCTGGGAAGAAAGCCTGGCCTCCCCGTGGTCCTGAGGCAGTCCTGTGTGATTTCATGACCAGTTTTGTTTTTTAAATGTCTGTCCACGTTTCGGGTGTTTAGAAATAGAGGAAACTAATTTCTCACCAGTGTTGCTGTAACAGTTGAAGACCACCTGACTGACACTTGGGCACACTAAGCAGCCTTCACCATCCTGGCAGGAGGGAAGCCTTACCCAGCGTGTGCCTGAGCCCCCTTCAGGGAAGTCAGGCCTGTTGATCCATATCATCTAGAAAGAGGGATACTTTGGTGGAGTTTTGTTTGGTTTTGACTTTTTGAGCAGGGTCTCAGGCAGTCCGGGCTGGCCTCTAGCTTGTCAGTCATCCTTGTCTCCACCGCCAAGTGCTTGACAAAGCCAGACACTTCTCCCTACCTGTGTATCCTGACCCCCACCTCTGCTATTCAGGGAACCCCTCCTTAAGGGGCCATCCAGCCACATCAGATAGAGTGCTGCCCCCTATGGAAAGATATGGCATTGCCTCAGGACCCGGGGAAGGCAGCTGGGTGGTTATATACCCAGCTTTCTACCTTGCAAATGGGAGGTGGTGCTGGGAATGCTGCAGGAGAATCCTGAGGTGATCCCTGCTGCCAGCCATTGTTTGTGACCTAAACTGCCAGGCATTGAAGACCACAGGGAGTAGTTCAGGTCAGGGGAGACATGGTCTATTCCAGGCTGGGTGTGGTGGTACATACCTTCCTCAGGAGGCTCAAACTGGATAATCCCATGAACTTATCCTGGGCTTCATAGCAAGAACTCTTCTCCCTGCTGGAGGAAGCCAGGGGGGCTGGGGGAGAGCTGGGCAGACAGTGTACCTGATAGAGCAGGAAGGAGGGAGCCACCTGAAAGACCACTCCAAACATCAAGGAGATGGGAGACAAATCCTAACTGGTAATACAGGTGTGCTGGTGCCCCTTAGTTCCATCCAGCCTTTGGCACACTTGACCAGTTCCAAGCCCTTGCCTTGTGCCAGGGGAGGAGGGATTTGGCCCAGCAGGAAGACATGGCACCCTCATGTTCTCTACTTTGGTCTTAGTTTGGCAGTTTTGACTTGGGTTGTGTTTGCCATTCCTATGACCAGAAGAGGGAGCCCACCCCTGACAGCCATGTGGTGGTGGTGTCTTGCTGAGTCCCTGTGGGCTGCTGAGACAGAGCACATAGTCTCTCTCTTCTCTCTGGCTTATTCCCACCAGCTACTCTACCAGTCAGGCCCCTCAAGACCTCTTGGCCAGGTTTCCCAAAGACCATCACTCAGGATGGAAGGACATGGCACCAGCCCATAGAGACTAGGCAGGGCTCCGATTATGTCAAGCACAGTTGCCCAGCTTGGCAAGACAAACTCACTCACTCACTCACTCACTCACTCACTCTGTGTCTACTTGAAATGTGATAGATATCTTGAAATTACCTGCTTGTGCCTACATGCAGCTGTCCCAGAAAAAAATACTTGCTGGTCGCCAGTTCCAGTGGGGATGGAGAGCCACCTTATCCCAATGTCCCCATGTTGGCCACATTTCCCTGTTACGTGTCCTAGGGCTTAGTCTGGGCATACAAGGCCTGTCACAGAAACATGGGGATCTGGGAAAGGGGGCTGTTCCCCCCACCCCCTATGGAATGGGAAAGTTACCTGTAGCTGGCCTGTGTCTCCATAGAGGGAGAGGAGCTGTCAGGAGCGACAGAAAGTGCCAGCTTTCCACTCCAAGAACCACGGCACAGTCACCAGATGAAAATGGTTGCCACAGGTTCCCCGGCTGAGCAGCACTGCTGGCCACTGGAGGCTGCTTGCCAGACAGGGCCCGAGCCCGCCTGCAGCCAAGGTAAGGCCAGTTGGGAGCAGCCCAGCACCAGCTCCCACCATGCTCCCAGATGACAACCGTAGCTGGGCTTCCCCACAGAGGCTTGACTTGGTAGAGGATAGATGGGGAAATGCAGAGCTCAGGTCAGAATGAGGGAGGAGCCCGGGGTGGAGTCTGGCAGGCACCATTATTGGGACCCTAAAGCCCCCTTTCACCCCAGCTCCACTGAAGGGTCATACTTGGTTTTAGATTTGGAGTCTCTCTTAAGCCTGTGGTACTGCAGAATCCAGAGGGGCAGTTCTGTATGGGGAGGAGCGTGGGCCTGTCACTGAGGTTTCTCTGTGGGCAGCTGAGACAGAGCACAGACATAGCCTCTCTGTGGGAATCCACCCGCCACTCTACTAGTCAGGCCTCTTGAGACCGCTTGGCCAGGTCTCCCATAGACCACTCAGGATGGAAGGACATGGCGCCAGCCCACGAAGACTGGGCAGGGCTCTGGCTCCCACTCCTTTTAAAGAAATGAGGCTAAAAGAATGTGGAGCCATGCCAGGGCAGCTGGGTTGTTCCCAGTTCATGCAGCTCCCTGGAGGCTGCCAGGGTCCAGATCTGCAGTTTGCCATGGCCCTGACTGTCTCCAGGAGACTCAGCTCCTTACTCATCCCGGAGTGAGAGAAAAAAGTATGACTGGGACAGCTTGTGTTCCCCTTGGAATGGAATAGTTCAGAAGATACAACAACAGTGTTGTGTTGTCTTGGTACCGGAGGAGCCCTCAGAATCCCTGGGAAATCTCAGAGGAACTGCTGGGGTTCACTGATGCTCCTCAGAACCCAGGGTGCTCCTAGCTCCAAATTCAAGCCTAGTGTGCCAAGGTCCTCAACCAGAGTTGAGCCTGGGACCCTAACAGTCAACATAGGCAGAATGCCAGGAAAGCATCCATGGTGTGGGCCCTCCGGCTTCTGTAGGAAGCTAGGTTCTTAGCAAGAAGAGACAGGCAAACGAGGAGGCTGAGTGAACTCAAACTCTGAGGTCTCCCAACAGCCACCAGCACTAAGGTCCCCAGCAGCGGAAGTACCCAGACACCTGAGAGCCATCAAGGCAAGGCTGAGTCCAGCAGGGCCAAATCCCGCCTCCTGTCCAACATGCCAAAGCTGGTGATCCCCTCGGCCACCACCAAGTTCCCCCCTGAGATCACCGTCACACCACCTACCCCGACCCTGCTTTCCCCCAAAGGCAGCATTTCGGAGGAGACCAAGCAGAAGCTGAAGGTGACTGTGGGTACCAGGCACGGGGCCTGGTGTAGGGGCTCATGATACTGGGGGTCGGGGAAGGGCTTGAGTTACGGGGAGACCTGGGTGAGAATTTGGGTTAATGTCAAGAGGTTTAGGGTGAGGCCAGCCACTCCTAATCATGTTCTGCCTTGTCCTCTGTGCTGCAGTCAGCCATCCTGTCTGCCCAGTCAGCTGCCAATGTGAGGAAGGAGAGCCTGTGCCAGCCAGCTCTGGAGGTTCTGGAGACGTCCAGCCAGGAGTCCTCATTGGAGAGTGAGACAGATGAGGATGACGACTATATGGACATGTGAGGGGCGCCCCCAGAGCTGGAATCTCTTTGGTTCAGACCCTGAGCAAGACAGGAGCCCATGTGAGATGCCATTTCCCATGGTCTCCTAAGCCTGCCCAGCCCCCTCCTCACAGCATCCTGCCCCGGTTGAGGCTGTCCACACCAGTGTGTTGGTCCAGAGGAAGATAAGACCTGTCTTCAGCACGAGGATGAGCTGGCTGTGGTCTGCACAGCAGGGCCAGCACTTGTTTTATTATTATTTTATGAATATTGACTTTCTTTACAAGCCCATGTCCAGCTGACCAGGCCCACAGTTCAGTGCCAAGATAGGCTAGCTTGGGTTCTGGTGGAGACATCGAGAGCCTAGCTCACACTATACCATTTTGTCATTGTTGTTCTTTTCTAATAAAGCTGAAAAAATGCTCTTTCCTTCTTTGCTTACCTTGGGGGGTGTTTACATGGTGCAGGGACTGCCGCCCCATTTCTGTCCAAAAGCCCCTAGACAGCTGTGGGGAGACTCCTGGGTGAGGATGGACCTATGTCAGGGAGGGTGTCAGGTTTCCTGGAGCTCCTGTAGTGTTAAGTGTAAGGACACAAAGAAGGCAGAGCCTACGTGATGCCAAGGTGTTGACAGAAGGGCACCATGGAGAAGATGGCAGCTCAGGAGCAGGGAGGTGTGCCTCATCATAGTTCCTCCCTGACGGGACCAGTTACACAAGTGTGGAGCCCTGGCCAGAACAGATGTGGGCTGCTGGAGAGTTGGCTTAGCCATTAAGAGCCCTGGCTGCTCTGCCAGGGTTCAGTCCCCAGCACACACATGGCAGTCCACCTCCAGCTCTAACTCTAGTTCCAGGAGATCCAATGATCCCTTCTAGCTTCTGCAGGCGCTGCACACATGTGGTGCACAGACATACATGCAGCAAAACAAAAGATCTTGGGGAGAGAAACCAGGTCTAAACCCCAAGATGAGATCTTGCCACGTACCAGATTGCCTGTGTATCCCAGGCAGGCCTTGCCTCAGCCTCTTGAGTGAGTTTACAGGCATGTGCCAGAGCACTTGGGTAAAAGTTAAATTTTAAGACCACAACAGATGATGAAGTCATGATAGTGGCCCTTTCCCTTTCCTGGGCTCCATGTCAGTTATTTTGGAAATACTTAACTTCCAGGGGCCCATACCTTCCTGTCATGACCGTCAGCCACAGCTCTTCAGAGCCCCATCTGTCTCTCCTCAAAAGCTCTAGGCCAACCAGGCGGTGGTGGCTCAAGCCTTTAATCCCAGCACTCGGGAGGCAGAGGCAGGTGGATCTCTGTGAGTTCGAGGCCAGCCTGGGCTAGCTACAGAGCAAGTTCAAGACAGGCTCCAAAACAACACAGAGAAACCCTGTCTTCAAACAAACAAGAAAGCTCTAGACCAGAATGGAGATGAGGTACCCTTTCGTGCCTTCACGGACTGGACACAGGCCTGCAATCAGGAAGGAAACAACTACCAACTAGACCCTAGATCCTTAATCCAGGCCATTTGGAGCTAGAAATGTGGCAACCCAAGATGACTTCTCACCAGGCCAGCCATCTGGAGAGCCAAGAAGTGATGGTTGTCACTCAGCCAAGCCTGGCCCCCCATGGGAGGGAGTACCCTCAGTCCTGGGTCTGTGATGCTGGCACAGGCTGCTCCCTGCCACAGGACCTGTGTACACACAAAGGCATCCATCCAGAGCACACTGTGGTTCAGGAGCTCCCCCCCCATCCTGGAAGGCGAGCATGAGGGTCTTGGGAGGCTTGTCACCACATCTGCCTCATAGGCATAGTGGGGACACAGTTACCTTAGGGGCAGCTTGGCCCCTACTCCTAACCACAGGTTACCTCAGACACTCAAGGGAGAGCCACAGGTGACCTCCAGCACTGACTAGTTACTAAGAAGGAACAAGGCCCATAGAACAATGGGCTGGCTGAGACCCAGGACCAGAAGAGGATCACCCGACCAGATGGCTTCAGCTCCTAAGTCAGCCTGCCGCCTCTAGCCAGTGTGTCCGCATTGAGAAACCGCAGCTTCCCTGTCCTGATGTCTAGCCCAGGTGACAAGCCCGGGCTCAGGGGCCTTTGTGGGCCACCCTGGCATCAAGGACTCCCAGAAGCCCCCAGAGGGTCTGTAGCCTCTGCAGAGGCTTAGAGAACCCGGAGCCAGGTATGTTAGCTCGCTAAAGGACCACGCTGGAGCCAGGCTGGCCTCAGCTCCAGGCTCCTCTGTCTGGGTGGTAACTCCGAAGCCTGCTATGAATCAGAAATGGCCCAGTCTCAAGTCCATGCAATGCATCTGCACTCCAAGCAGATTAATTTGCTCCGCCTCTGCCTGTCAGACTGAGTGAGTACTAGCGACACCTCCCTAGGAAAAGCAGAGGCCTAGGTCTGTCCTGAGGGGACCAGGATTTCGCCGCCCACCCTGCAGAAGAAGCCTTGCACGCAAGACTGGACTGTGCGACCCAGGGTCCGAGCTGCCTTGTAACATCCAGCCTCCCAGGTGCCAAAGGTCTTAACGTCCGGGCAGTCCATCCCCTCATTCTCACACAGGGTCCCAAGGCTCTGGTGTTGGGACAAGAATGTGCTAACTAGGCAGATCAGGCTGGCTACTCTCTAAGGGCACCTGTGGACTTTGAGAGGCGGGGAGGAGGGAGCCAAGGGGAGGAGTGGTGCCGCAGAGCGCTGGGCGGGGCCAGCGGGCGGGGCCAGGCCCGTAGGGAGGGAGCCTGTCCCGCAATCCCTGAGCCACTGTGCGGCCTGCTGGTTGCACACAGGACACGCCATGAAGCTGGCCGCTCTGCCTTGGATTGTGATGCTGCTGGTGACAATCCCGGGCCCCAGGCCCACAGCAGGTATGCTCCACTCTGCCCTTCCGACCCCTCCCTGTTCAACTGCCTGATCAGCCAGGTCCTAAGCAGACGCCCCTGTGGGTTCATGGTTTGTCCATCTGGCAGCCCATCTGTGGCTGTGCTGGGGAGTACTGGGAAGACAGACATTCTGAGGCTCTTGGTTCTAGACACTTCTGCTAGAGATGGGAGGTCTGAATCGAGCCCACCCTGCACTCACTGGATGCTTGAAGAAATGGCCTAGGAGGGAAGCAGGGGGAGACCAAAGAGCCCTTGGCCTGCACACCAAGCCCCAGTGAAGGGTGTGTGATCACATAGGGAGCCCCAGCCTCTTGTCTCTCCCTATGCTGGCCCTTATCAGCTGAATCAAGAAAGTCTAGCGAGTAGGCTGAGGTTTCCAGCCATGGGCCTCTCTCCCTGAGCTGGGCTGGGAGTTACCAGCCCACAGTCCCCTGCCTCACCCCATCTTCCATGGCAGGAAAGTGTCACCACCCTTCTCTTTTATCTCCTCACATCTTGAAGCATCTTCCCACACCCCTTGCAGTCATTAAGTCCTCCGCCAATAAATATTTATTGCCGCTCTTGAGTACAAGCACTCCACTTAGTGAAGTGGGGCTAGTGGCTTAGGCCCAGGCCTGGTCTCCTTCATCAAGGGCCTGGGAAGGGCCAGGTGGAAGACGTGATCTGGCCTGGGAAATTAACACCCCACCCCAGTCTGGACCTTTCAGCTCTGAGGCTGAAATGTGGCCCTGCCACAGGTCTCCACAGCCCACGGAGGAAGGCCTGGACAAAATGTCCACAGCTCCTGGCAGTGTACTCCCAACTACATTGTGCTGGAATCCTCACTGGAATGTCCTTCCTATCCCCTAAAAGGGAGTGTCCTGACTGCCTTCACAGAGGGTGGGGCTCTCTGGGATTCAACTCTTACTCTACCCCCAAAAAGAGATGGGAAAAGCTCAGCCCAGACACCATGCCCTCCTGGACCTTGAATAGGACTCTTTGTGGTCTATGTGCCCCCAGCCTAGGCAAGCAAGAGGACCCTTTTCTAGCTGTGAGCAGCCACTCCAATACCTGTGCGAAGATGGACCCCAGCCCATGCGGCCAGTGGCTTTCCACTGTGTCATTTGGTAGCCAGAGCAATTCCTGGTCAGCATCCATGGATGCTTCTTGTGGACTCCAGAGGAAACCGGCCCTGTCTATAGGGTACTTGACCCCAGTATACAGGGCTTTCTTCTCCAGGTACCCAGAGGAGCTGCTCCCAGCGCTGTGGGGAACAGAAAGGACCCTGCTCTTGCCATCCAACCTGCATGGGCCTCCACAACTGTTGTGAAGACTTTCTGAACTACTGCCTAGAGATCTCACCCTCCTCCGGCTCCATGATGGGGGGCAAAGACTTCGTGGTACAGCATTTAGAGTGGCCTTACTCTACTGACGGTGTCCTTTGCAGGTGGGGGCCCTAAGCATCTGGGTCACCAGGGCTCCCACACTCTCAACCGCATGTCAATGGGGGTGGGGGCTGGAGATAGTACCCCTGGGACCGAGGGCAGGCAGGAGGGCACAGGAACACCTAGCCTGACCTGTTCCCTGAGGAACAGTGTAGGTCTTCAGAGCTGTTGGCTCAGGCTGGCTCTACCATCTCCGTCCCTCAGGTTTAAGGACAGTGTCCAGACCCTTGGCTACGTGGACAGCTTGAATCGAGTGCACTGCATCTCACCCTTGCTCTATGAAAGTGGCCACATTCCCTTCACCATCTCATTGGACAATGGCCGTTCCTTCCCCCGTGCAGGCACTTGGCTAGCTGGTGAGCCCTCACTCTGCCAAGCTGGTCTAGGCTGTAAGCCTGTAGATGCCACCCTCCCTGGGCCCTGGTTCCCATCTGCAACACAAGGCCATGGGACTTTCCCCAACGCTAATCCATGTACACTGATACAGACCCAGCCTGTCTACCTGTCCCTCTGGCTGAGCCGGTCCCTTGGGCAAGAGTTTCTGTCACTCATCCCTCCACCCCTGGCATCTAGACCAGACCACAGGGAGTTGAAGCTGTGGGGTCCTCATCAAGGTGGTTCAGATCCAGACCTGGCCCCTGATGGTCCCTCAGCAAGGGGCTGTGGAAGGGCCAAGTGAGACATGTAATCTGGCTTGGGGCCTCAGCTCTCCTGGCCATGGTGTCTTCCTGCCAAGAGACCCCGAGGGAGACCATCACCTAGCTGCTTTTCGTGTTTGTTACTGAGAGGTTCTCAGAGCCCTCCAGGTCTCTTGTGCCATTAAGTCTTTACTCATTCCTCACTCACCCCTGCCCAGCACATCCCTACAAAGTGTCCGAGTCTGAGAAGAGCCAGCTGGTGAATGAGACCCTCTGGCAATATTACGGCACGGCAGACACCGGTGGAAACCTCAGCCTCACCTGGAACGCCTCACTGCTGCCCATGCCGGCTGTCACCATTGAGCTGTGGGGCTATGAGGAGACAGGTGGGACCTGCCGAGGGCTGGTGGGGGTGTCAGGAACTTCAGACACTCCGATAGGAGAAAATGCGTCCCAGGTGGGGACTGGAGACAGGGGTATGGGAAGCAGTTTGCACGTGGAAAGGAAGAAGGGATTTGAGGCCAGCATTGCAGATGAGGAGGGGTTTGCAGCTGGATGAAAAGAACAGTAACAGCTTCCGGCATGCATGGTGGGCCCCAGATCCAGCAGGAGTGTTGGATGCTGTGACCTTTGAGTAGACAGGGCCTTTTAAGGGCAGAAGCGGCCACCTCTACTCCATCTCCACTGAGCCTGGCATGAACCAGAGCCAGTGATTCAAGTGTGTCCTCACTGGTCACCCAAGCCAGGGACCCTGCTGGAGCATCAGGGTGTGCCTGTCCCCGGGGACCATCTATCTATCCATTTGTTCTCTTTCCATCATTATTCAGGCAGCCAGTTCCAGAGACTGAGGGAGGAGGGGGTCCTTGGAGGGCTGACCCAGGTCCTCTTTTCCTCTAGGAAAACCCTACTCTGAGAACTGGACGGCAAAGTGGTCGTATCTGTACCCCCTGACTAGACACACCCCCAACTCTGGCTTCTTTACCTTCACCCCCAAACCTGCATCTCCTGAGCATCAGAGGTGGAAAGTAGGTGCCCTGAGGATCAGCAGCAGCAGGAACTATGCAGGACAAGAGTAAGGGCCTCTCGTCAGCCCATGATGCACTGGGATCACCTGCCTGCAGACTGCAGAGCTTGCTGAGGAAGCCCCCGGGGGGTCAGATGCTTAGCAGCCAGCCCCTAGCTGGTGCATCATTTCATTTCTACTGCAGGGATGTGCTGGCCCTCTGGACCAATGATCACGCGCTGGCCTGGCACCTGGGTGAGGACTTCCGGGCAGACTCCGTAGCCTGGGCCCGTGAACAATGCCTGGCCTGGGAGGCACTGGAAGATCAGCTGCCCAACTTCCTGACAGAGCTGCCAGACTGCCCCTGCACACTGGCCCAGGCCAGAGCCGACTCTGGCCGCTTCTTCGTAAGCCCCTGAACCTATTAGGGCCCCAGAGAGCGGGAGGAGAACAGACAGGAGGGACCAGCCTCCCTGACTGAGGTAGACAGAGGCCACCAGGAGGTAGGGTGGGATCTGAAGGTCTCCTTGGGGTTGGTTCCCAGGGAGGGAGGGAATGCAGAGCCCAGATCACACCTCCTGGATACTCTGCAGACCGACTATGGCTGTGACATTGAGCATGGCAGTGTTTGCACCTACCACCCAGGGGCTGTACACTGTGTGCGCTCCGTGCAGGCCAGGTGAGCTCCCGGGCCAGGGATGGGGCATGGGCAGGCCTTCGGGGCAGCTGGTAACAGTGACCTGGACTTGCTCTTACTCTAGCCCCAGGTATGGCTCAGGCCAGCAGTGCTGCTATACAGCAGCGGGCACACAACTCCTGACCTCAGACTCGACAAGCGGCAGCACCCCTGACCGCGGCCATGACTGGGGTGCACCCCCATACCGCACCCCTCCCCGGGTGCCGGGCATGTCCCATTGGCTCTATGACGTCATCAGCTTCTACTACTGTTGTCTCTGGGCACCCGAGTGCTCCCGCTACATGAAGCGGCGGCCCTCCAGCGACTGTCGAAACTATAGACCGCCTCGCCTGGGTGGGTGTGCTGGCCTGGGCATCTGACGGCAGAGGGAGGGTCATGCCTGATTGGAAAATGCCAATGAAACCTACCTGATCCTCTGATTTCACCCCAGCCTCTGCCTTTGGGGACCCCCACTTTGTCACCTTCGATGGCACCAGCTTCTCATTCAGCGGAAGTGGCGAGTACGTGCTGTTGGAGTCGACATTAAGTGACCTGAGGGTGCAGGGACGGGCCCAGCCTGGGAAAATGCCCAATGGTGAGGCGGCGCTCCGTGGTCTCTATTTGGGGGTGGTACTGTTGGGTGATCCAGGGTCGTAGACAGGAGCCACTCCGATTCTGCACCCACCACCTAGGCACCGAGGCCCGGGGCACAGGACTAACTGCAGTGGCTGTCCAAGAAGACAACTCCGATGTGCTAGAGGTACGGTTGACTGACAGCCCTCAGGTCCTGCAAGTGTTACTGAACCACAAAGCCCTCAGTTTCACTGAGCAGAATTGGATGGACCTGAAGGGTGAGTGCCATGGCCAAGCATGATCCAGAGGTTACCCATGGCTCCCATGCCGTCCCTAGCCCTGGCCATAGGCTGTGCTTGAGTCTGGGGCTCAAATACAAAAGCAAGAGCTTCTGGGGACTTGGAGAGGTCAAGACGCGCATGGCCACAGGTTGGGGGATCCGTGCCCTGTTTGTGACGGTCCTGGGCCAGAGAGAGCGGTTGCTCAGCCTGAGGTCTGTTATCATACCTTCCTATCCATGGGAATGTCTGTCCTAACTATAGGGCTGCTCAGAGCCCTGAAAGGCCCTAGCATACAGTCCTCCATATAGCCCACAGAAGCCTAAAGACCACGATGATGCGACTCATCTCTCTGCTGTGGTCACTTCTTCCATTTTCAAAATCCACTGCAAAGGCACCAGCCCTCCAGATTGAAGAACACAGATTGGAAGTGGCAGCCAGGAGCCACAGCAATAGCATCCAACTCTCTTGCCACCAGGCTGTGCTGCCCCAGAGTTGGACAATAAAATGGCTCCTAGTGGGAATGGGTGAGAGCATCATGTACAGAGACCTTCAGGAAGGGCCACAGCCGGCCAGGCTGTTGTCACATTAGGGAGTGACTCCAACATGTAGCCTCAGCACGGAGGAGGAGGAATCCCTTCAGGGGATGGTGTTGAGGCCATCTGGAGTGATACAGATGGTAAATGGGAGTGGTAGCATGCCAGAGTCAGCAGGCCATCCTAGGTACAGCTTCCTATTTTCCTACAAGTACCCTCTGCACTACCCTGGCGCTGTGTCAAGGGTTGGGGGGCAACCCTAGCCCATCTCTACTTGTGGCCAGGTATGTTCCTGTCAGTGACATCTGAGGATAAGGTCTCAATCATGTTGTCATCGGGGGCTGGCCTTGAGGTCAGCAAACAAGGTCCTTTCCTGAGTGTGACCATCCTGCTGCCTGAGAAGTTCCTGACCCACACCCATGGTCTATTCGGGACACTCAACGGTAACCCCAAAGATGACTTCACCCTGCGCAATGGGCAGGTCCTGCCCCTGAATGCCAGTGCTCAGCAGCTGTTCCAGTTTGGAGCCAACTGTGAGTGACTGATGCAGTGGAGTAAGCAGGGCAGGGAGGGAGAGAAGGGATTGGGCAGGGTGACTTGTGGATCAAGGAGAGAAGCTTGGCTGTGGCAGGGAACGGCGCCCACACAAGACTGACACCTGTCTCCCCAGGGACTGTTCCCAGCACCTCTTCCTTATTCACCTATGACTCCCCGTTTCTGGTCGACAAATTCTTGAACCAACCCAAGCATGACCCCAACTTCAGACCACTCTTCTCCAATGAGATCACGCTCAGCCCCGACCGGATAGAAGAGGTGGCCAGACTGTGTGAGAGTGACCATTTCTGCACCCTTGACGTGATAAGTACGGGGGACCTGAGTGTGGGCAATGCCACACGGGCTGCCCACCAACAACACCAGCAGCGTCTGAAGAGCCTGCAGCCTGGTAGGGAGCGGGAACGGGGTCCAGGGGTGGACCCTTCAGGCTGTCGAGCCTTGTTCGGTGGCCAGCAGCTCAGGCCTGTCCTCTGTGCTCTGCTCCTATCTCAGTGGTGTCCTGTGGCTGGCTACCTCCACCTGCGTACGGGCACAAGGAAGGCTTGAAGTACCTGGTGGACTCCATTGTCCGTTTCAGCTGCAAAACTGGCTACAGCTTGGTAGGGTCAGAGACTAGCACCTGCCGGGCTGATGGTACCTGGTCTACGCCCACCCCAGAGTGTCAGCCAGGTGAGATACCCCCTCCCGTGAGCGGTCTTGCCTCTGCACGCCTGTGTCTCCCTGCCCAATGTCACCGCTTACATCTCTGCCAGGACGGAATCACACTGTGCTACTGAGTATCATCTTCGGAGGCCTGGCCATCGTGGCTCTGATTTCCATCATATATGTGTTGCTGCACCGTCGCCGGAAGAGCAACATGTAAGAGTCTCCCCGCGCATGCGCGCGCGTGAGGACATCACTCAAGAGCCCCCACCTCTGTGCCTCTTTAGCTGTCTTAGGTCCTAGAAGCAGTTGGTGAGACCCATGGGCCACTCTAAACCCATATCTATTACAGGAACATGTGGAGTTCACAGCCCTGAGACGGGAGCACACTTGATTGACAGCATCATGCCATATGGTCGCCAAGACCCAGCCTCCTGGGAGAAGCCCAAGTCACATGTACCCTAGTCCTATGATTCCCACATCTAATATCTGTGCCTTCAACACGGTGGACCCATTACTTGTGGCTAACCTGTCCTTTTGAGGCACGATGCCAGGTGTTCTAACTCTCTTCCATCTGTAACCTACACTCTGTCTGTCTAGTGATTATGGCTCTGATTCCTTAGACTTGAAGAACCCTCTTCATGTCTTGTCCTAAAACTGGAGTGCTTGTGTCCCAAACCCAAATACCGCTGCATTGGAAGCTCACAAGTCCCTCACTCCCCAGGGGCCTGATAGACCGAGGCCTGGCATCTGCCCTCCTGTAAGGGTCCCCAGAACTGAGCTGCCTTGGTTCCTGCATCATGGCCCAACTTGAGAGCCCAGGTAGACCCAATCCCAAAGTGAAGAGAGGCCTCAGGGCCTGAGCAGAGCACGAGTCCTCCAGCAGAAAAGAGATACCCTTTGCTCCTCAGGCTTGTACCCCTACCTCCTCTAAAGCAGACTCAGGAACACCCTTCCCTGCCTGTACAAGCAGAAAACAAGCTCACATTACCTCTTCCCTGTGCGCGTCTGCGTGTGCTTTATTATCGTCCACAGTTGCCTGGGAGCTCACCCACTAATAGACCAGAGGCTGAGCCCTGCCTGCTTCTTCGGCTCCTGCTCCACCTGACAGAGTCTCCCTGCAAGCTTCTCCACATGTAGGATTAAGAAGAGTCCCGGAGGCTGGGCGGTGGTGGTGCACGCCTTTAATCCCAGCACTTGGGAGGCAGAGGCAAATGGATCTCTGTGAGTTTGAGGCCAGCCTGGGCTACAAGAGTGAGTTCCGGGAAAGGTGCAAAGCTACACAGAGAAACCCTGTCTCGAAAAACAAAAACAAAACAAAAAGGTCATAGGAACTAATCAATGAAAAGGCTGGTGCTTGCAAAAGGCTCAGCGGGGCCATCACGTTGGGCACCTCAGGAGATGGAAGAGATGGTCTTTTATTTGACCTGCTCACTTAGTCCTGGAGCGAATGCCATGGAAACACAGATCAGTAGCCAGCAGAAAGACCAGCGGGGCCCAAAGGCCCCTGAAGGAGTGCTGTGAAGGTCGAGGCAAAGTAGGGTGGGCTCAGATTGTACATTATGTCTCAAAGAGTGTGGCAGAGCTCCACCTACTGACAAGTGTATCTGGGACTTAGTGTGAGCTGCAATTCCAGGGGCAGCCACATGAGGGCAGAAGAGGGCAGGAACAGTGAATGCTGGAGGCTCCAGAGCCTAAGTGATTGGCCCTTGCAGGCTTGTTCACGAGCCAGGCCAAGGTTCCTACACACCTCCAAGACCCTTATCCCATATCCCCTGACTCAGAAATCTCAGGAAGGTTGTCCAGGTTTGTCCAGCTGATACTGGCTGAAGTGGAGTCCAGCCTTCCCACTTTAGCTTTACCAGAAGTCCTAGTCAGAAATGGAAGAGCTGAGTGGGCAAGGGCAGGTCCCTCGGAGGGTTTCCAGAACTGCATGATGGGGCACATTGTGTGTAAACGACCGGTACCAGCAGGCTTGGGGGATGGAACACCTAAAATACTACAGGAGGGGCCGGCCTCATAGGTTCTAACTTCCCAGCAACACCTCCCCCTCTGTACCCCCCCCCCCCTTTTCCCTACACACACTGCTCCATTTTCTTTAGGTTTGCAGTTCAGGGCAGGATAGGACTCAGGGTTTCTGTCTTGGCTGTCAGTCTGGTACTTTCCTCTCACAGATGAGGTAAAGCAGGACTTGTCTCCCACTGCCTGAGTCCCCAGGGGGTCCCTGAGCCAAGCTAAGGCAGGCTTGCCACTTGGCAGTGAGTGAGAGGTAAGCTTCTTGGACAGGGCCTATACACGTGCAAGCAGGGAGTCTCACTGGGGAGTAGCTGCAGGTCCGTCAGAATATCCTGGAAGTCTCCACACCAGGACCACAGGAGCTCTAAGCCGAGTGTGGCAGCATGTCTATAGTCTCAGCTACCCAGGAGACCGAGGCAGGAGGATTGCTTGAGCTCATGAGTTTGAAGCCAACCTATGTGTCAAGGTGGGTCCCCCCTTGTCACTTGAAAAGAGACAGGTTGGAACCTCAAAACCGGTCAGGGTCACTTCAGTTAAAGGAACAGCCTAAGAACTTGTGGGCCTGTCTGGGGAACAGAGAGGATAGATAGGGGACACTCGAGGCGACTCTCTGGCCAGGGCTGAAGCATCCAGACTTCATTGTGAGTAAAGCCTGGCCTACTACTTGGACCTGCCATTGTTCCCATGACAACCCAGGATGGGCCCTAGACCTGTGCCCACACCTCCCATCTAAAGAAGGGAAACAGGTACCCTGGCCCCAAACAGCCGCTGTTCTTAGTGCTGAGGACAAGCAGGACTAGGAAGCCCCGTCACCTCAGACTTTCCTGGGGGTCTAGAGAAGCCGGGTGCTACTCGGCCTGTGTGCAGGTCAAAGGTACCAGAGCAAGCGAAGACCCTCAGAGCACGGAAGGGCCTTGACCTCAGAGATGTGTCTCTCTAACGGCAGCCTCAGGGCCTGCAGCAGGGCAACACTGGGAATCTGCGGACAAGCTACCCCTGGTTGGAGTGAGAATATGCAAATATCCAAACCCAGTGGTCTGCCCTCCAGCTCTGGTACCCACGGGCAAGGGTCAGACAGTAATCCAGGGGCTGGGAAATTGGGTGATGGGAGAACCAGTAGAGTAAATAGGAACCAGCAAGGCTCCTGCAAGAACCTAGGGTTGCCTCTAGACAGACAAAAGGAGATGTGTGTCCCGGGTTGATGGGGCCCAGGAACCAACAGAAGCCAGAACGGTGAGGTCATGTGGGTATACCCAGCAAGAGTCACAGAAGCAACAGTATTGTTGCAGACTCTGGCCACTGAAGCAGAGGAAAGTACCTGCCTTTCTTCTGTCTCCCAGACCTGGGAACTTGAGGAACTAGGACCTGTCAGTGGCTAAGACCAATCGGGAACAGACACAGCGGGAGAGTGTGAGATCCTTCCTCTCCTACCAAAATGGTTCCCTTGAAAAGCTCCATAACGGCCAAGAGTCGGTGGGTGAGGAGCGGCAGGCTTCTGCTGGGCTTGCTCGAGAAGCCCTGTCCTAGTCCAGTGCCATGAGGACAAAGAGGTGGTTAGTGTGGCATGTGTGGCCCCGGCAAGTCAGGAAACCAGTAGGAGGTGCCTGGCTCCAGCTGAGGTTTTTGTTTTTTGTTTTTTGTTTTTTTTTTTTTGAGGCTGAGAGGCTGAGCAGATGCCTTCTCCTGCCTCAGTAGCCTACACCCACAGATCCACCTTCTAGCCACGCACTGTACTACATTTCCCAGCCTCCCTGGAACCTAGGATGGTCACATGTCTAGCCAGGATTCTCCCAGCCCAAGCCTATGAAATCCATTGGCATCCCTCTAGGCTCTTGTCGCCCGAAGGGTAACATCAGAAGCCATGCCCACCAGTGTCCCAGCTAGGTTCCAGCATGGGAAGGCCACCCTCACCCCAATCTGTTCAACCATCCGGTAGAATTCTGAAAACAAGAACTACACTTCTTTTGTGATCCAGCCGTGATGCATTTGGAGCAGGTGGGTTGTTGCCTCAGAGGGTCCCTCTGAAGATAAATTAGAACGTGGTGGTTCCTGCCCCTAGTCCCAACACTTGAAGAGAAGCTGAGTTTCAGGCCTGAATTACATAGTGAAACCCTGCTGCAAAAATAAACACATAAGTAAATATTTCTGAGACAGTCTCACTATGTGTAGTCTTGGCTAGCCTAGAGCTTGCTGTATACCCCATGCTGGTCTTGAACTCATGGAGATCTACTTGCCTCTGCTTCCTGAGTACTGGGATTAAAGTTGTGCACCACCATAAAAACATATTAAACACCAGAAAGAAAGTGATAAAACCCTGGTCTTGCTTTGCTGTTAGCTTTGAAGCTAATTGTAGAAACTAAAGCAGCACCAAACAGGAGGCAGCTGGGCACCCCGGCTGAGGCCCCCCTGCTGCGGCACACACCATAACATCTTGCAGTCAGGTCTGGCTTCCTTGGAGAAGCAATCTACACAGGCTGGCTAATGAAGCGGGACACACATCCTCCTCCAAGAGCCAGATGACACACACACACACACACACACACACACACACACACACACACACCCATACACACCCATACACACCTGACACCCCCAACCCCATCACTGCACAAGGCTAGCTCTCTGGTTTTGCTCTTTGCCAAATGGGGGTGGGGGGAAGCCCAGACGGAGCCTTTGTCGGTTTACCTAGGCTGCCTGTTTCTCACTTTCCTTCCTCTTCCTTTGATTAGGATGAGCACAAGAGAGATTCTCTTGCAATAGCGGACAGGAAGAAGTGTCCTTTGGGGGCTCACCCTCCCCACTGATGATCTGTGGGATCAGCTTATTGAGGGTTAACAGAGCCTAAGCCTGCACATGTCCCACACTCCCCGGCTTCAGCCTTCAGCTGTGTAGAATCCCGGGCCTGACGTTCAAGGAAGGGTCCCAGCTCCTGAAGGGAACCTTCGTCACCCATGGCAACAGGAACAGGTGCCGGAGCCGATGCTTCCTCCTGGGATCCAGTTTGCACAGTGTGTTCCGGTCAGCTCTGGGCCCTGCCCTATGTCACATTCTTTCCTTCCCAACTTCCTGCTGCATGGATCTCAAGTTCCAACACTGAGCAGTGGACAGATTTAGAGACAGCTGGAACCGCCCTCCCACAGCTGTGGGACCTGCTTCTCCATAGCTGCAGGCATGGATGGGCTTCTCGGGATCAAATCCCAGGCTTCATACTCGCTGAGTAGTATCTCCACTGAACCATCTGTCCCAGCATTCCATGGGCCGGCTGGCCTTTTTTCTCTCCCCTCTCTCTTCCTTCTTTCTTCTTTCTTTCCTTTGTGTTCGTTTTTTAGAAACTAAGCAGCCCAGTCTGGCCTTGAACTATCTAGCCAAATTAGCCTCAAACTCACAGCGACGCTCCTACCTCAGCCTGCCAAGTGCTGGGATTATAGGCGTGGGTCCATCTTTCGGTGCTCTGTTGTTTACTGGCTCATTTACTTCTTCCTTTGTAACGAAATGTAACGAAACGGTTTTGTTTTAAAGCTTTATTTATTTTGTATGGTGTTCTGCCTGCGTGTATGCCTGTGCGCCAGAAGAGGGCGCCAGATCTCATTACAGATGGTTGTGAGCCACCATGTGGTTCCTGGGAATTGAACTCAGGACCTCTAGAAGAACAGCCAGTGCTCTTCACCGCTGACCGGCTCATTTATTTCCAAGACAAATTCTCTGTAGCCAAGGTTGGCTTTGAACTCCAGATCCTCCTGGATCAGCCCCATTTCTGGGATGGCTGGTGTGAGCTACCGAGCCAGGCTTCTTCTCTCCCTTTATTCCTCTCTTTCCTTCCTCCTCTCTCTCTCCTTGTCTTCTCTCTCTTTTGCTGTACCGGAGATCTTATCTAATCTTTTGTGTTTTGGATAAATGTTTCCTCAGAGGCGGCGATTTGCTAAAGACTTTGTCACCAGCCCTTTATTGGGAGGCACACTCTTGTGGGAGGTCTTCAGGTCCATGGCCATGCCCTCAAAGGGAAAGTGAGCACCCAGCCTTTTTCCTCCTGCACCCAGCCTGTGATTGCCATCACAGCCCCCAAAGCATCCTGAACTGAAACCTTCGAAGTAAATCTTGGCTTTTTTTTTTTTTTTTTTTTTTTAAGACGAGGTCTCTCATGTAGCCCTAGCTGGCCTCAACTCGCTGTGTAGCTGAAGATGATCTTAAACTGAGGCTGGGATTACAGGCTTGCACCACCACTCCCAATTTCAAAGCCAACCATCCCTCTCTCCCTCCCTCCCTCTCCCCCTCCTCTTCCTCTTCCCCTAGGAGTTTGCTTGGAATCCCAGGCTGACATTTAATTCCTGAACCTCCATCCAGTTCTCACGGTTGATGTCGTCCGATTCATGGGCTGTCCCCCCCCCACACCCCCCACCTCCCCAGTTAGTTATTTCACTCTTTGAAAGTCATGGGATGGTTTCTGTTTTCCTGTGACTGTTTTGTTGTTTAATATTTCATAATTAGGTTTGCAAACCATCTGGATTAGATTGTTTGTTCAGGTGGGGGTGTGTGTGTCAAACTGCAATTGTTCCTGTCCAAATGACTCAATAGTTGTATTGAAGCTGTTCCTTTTCCACTGTACTGCATGGCCCCCCACCCCTATCCTCGTCAGAGGTTGGCGTCCCTGCTCCGTCCCGTTGGTCAGTCTGTTTACTTTGTAGTGATACTGAGCTGATGACCATGCCTTCCTTGTACACGGTCTCTAGATCCTGCCCCTGATGATTTTCCTGGCTTCTGTCCATCACTGGGGTTTGGAACCCAGAACTCTAGCATGTTATGCAAGCCTGTACCACTAAACACACCCACCGCCCACAGTTCTCCCTTTTGATCTTTATGCCTCTCGTGTGTGTGTGTGTGTGTGTGTGTGTGTGTGTGTGTGTGTGTGAGTGTGTGTACTGGCCAGGCCTTCCCTTATATGACTACTGAAAGGAAAAGATAAAAGTGAGTGATTTTTATCTCGACCCTGATGTCAAGAGGAAGGATTTCGTTTTGCTTTGCCATCTAGTGTGATGCTTTACTGTAGATTTTTATGAGCATTGATGCATTGTTATTACTAGACATCTGTTTACTAGACATAGTTACTAGACATTTACTAGACATAGTAAATTTGTTTACCAGACATTGATGTGTTCAACAACTTCTCTATACTGTAGGGTTTTTTTGTTTTTTTTTTTAAGCCACATCCTATCAGATGGAGGAAGTTTCCTATTTCCAAATTTTTATCATGAGTGAATGTTGCCAAATTTTATCAAATGCCTTTCCACATCGATTGAGGCGCTCAGTTTGGCTTCTCTTTTTATTCTGTGAGGGTGCAGAATCACACTGCTTATTTTTCTAACATTTAACGCTTCTTGTGTTCTTGGTGATGGGGTCTACTCCACGTCCTTGTGTTTAGCTCGCTCACAACTGGCTTTACGTCTTGGCTGCTCTCTTAGAGATCGTCAGGTTTTAGCCCGATACACTAGTCTGACTAAAGTCTGAGAAACGTTTCCTCTCTTTTCAGGAAGAGTCTGTGAGAAACTGCTGCTGTTTCCCCAGCTCTGTGTTTGCAAGGATTCACGGAGGAAGCCTTTCCCTGAGAACTGTTTATTTCGACCTTACTGGATCTCAGCGTTGTTCTAATTGGTGGTGCTTATTTATGAGCTCGGTTGAGTAACTTTTTACATTTTGAAAAGGCCATTGGAAGTGCTCTTACTGTGGACAAGTGAGTCATGTCCTTGGTAATATTTCTAATGGACAAGTGAGTCATGTCCCACTGAGGATTTTTAATGGATCTTGGCCTTTAGTTATAAATATTTAAATATTAAAGAAATTGGCTCCACATCATATTATATATTGAAAATTTTTTCTCTAAGTTTTCCACTGGTTATTTATTTTTCCATATTATCTTTTAAAATTAAATTTTTTTAATTTTTATTTTTTCAGACGGGGGTCTCATTATGTAGCCCTGGTTAGTCTGGAACTCCCTACATAAACAAGACTGGCCTCGAACTCACAGAGACCCTCCTGCCTCTGCCTCCTGAGAGCTAGGATTAAAGGTATGTGACACCTAAATTAAAATTTTAATTTTTATGTTTAAATAGATCAGTTTTCTTACTAGATACACAGTTTATTAAAGATATAAAATATGATACTCTTTTTTGAGACAAGATCCCACTGTGTAGCCCTGGCTGGCCTCCAACTCACAAAATTCCACCTGTCCTAGCCCGAGCGCTGGGATTAAAGGTGTATACCACCATGTTCAGTGACGACTTCATTTTTCTAATTGTTTTATTCTTGTGTATGTGGTTTCGCTATTAAAACAAGTCTTCATTTTTGTTAGCATATATTAACAATATAAAATAAAGGGTTTATAGCTGGGGGGGGGGGTGGCACACGCCTTTAATCCCAGCATTCAGGAGGCAGAGCCACACAGATCTCTGTGAGTTTGAGGCCAGCCTGGTCTACAGAGTGAGATCCAGGAAAGGCACCAAAACTACACAGAGAAACCCTGTCTTGAAAAAAACCCAAACAAACAAACAAACAAACAAACAAATAAATAAAGGGTTTATTTTAGTTTTTCAAATTTTCCTTTACATTTTATTACTGAGAGACAGACATGCTTGTGCAGCATGATGCATATGTGGGGGCCAGAGGACAGCTTCTACTTTGTGAATTCTGGGGATTGAACTTAGGTTGTCAGCCTTGGTTAGACCCTCTGAGCCATCTCACTGGTCCTAATTTTTTAAATTATTTTTTTCTCTGTACTAAAGATAAAACCCAGGATCTTACTATGCTAGGCAAGTATTGCACCCCTGGCTCTCATATTTCATTCCTTTTTTTCCCCTAGCTTTTTGAGAAAGAGTCTTTCTTATTATATAGCCCTAGCTAACCTGGTACTTGTTATATAGCCCATACTGGCCTTGAATTTGTAGCAATTCCTCTGGCTTCTGCCTCCTAAGATTACAGGCATGTGATGCCACACCAGGGTTTGTTTATTTCTTTGTTTTGTTTTGTTGTTGTTGTTACACTTGGGGATAGAAAGGTGGTGATGTGTAGCAGTTTCCTTCAATATTGAAACCCTCCATCCTGCAGAAAGCTCCTTAAGACAGAAAGGTTGGGCTGGAGAGGTGGCTCAGAGGTTAAGAGCACTGGCTGTTCTTCCAGAGGTCCTGAGTTTAATCCCCAGCAACCACATGGTGGCTCACAACCATCTATAGTGAGATCTGGTGCCCTCTTCTGGCATGCAGACAGAACACTGTATGTGTAATAAATAAATAAATCTTAAAAAAAAAAAAAAAAGACAGAAAGGAAACAAAAGAGCTTCAGGAAGTCCCTAAAGCTGATCAGATTCACTTGGCCCCTTATTCCCCAGAGTATATAAGCTGTAAAGACTGCTGAGAGTCACTCTCAGACAAGCCAAGTTGCAAGACTCTCAGAAGGGGCTCAGACCAAGCTCACTTGGTGGAAGAAACAAAGTTAAGGAGCCTGGAAGAAACAGAGACCAGTGGGACAGCCTAGAGCGGTGGTCCTCACTCTTCCTAATGCTACTTTAATGTAGTTCTTCATGTGGTAGGGACCCCCAACCATGAAATTATTTTCAATGCTGCTTCATAACTGTAATTTTGCTACTGTTATGAACAGTAACATAAACATCTATGTTTTCCAACAGTCTTAAGACAACCCCTGTAAAAGGGTCATTCCGCCCCTAAAGGGGTCATGGCCCACAGGTTGAGGACCACTGGCCTAGAGGAAACCAAAAGTGCCAAGGTGCCTAGAAGCAGCTCAGGCCAACTGAGCCACCAGGCAAAGACTCTCCAGCCTGCTGAGCTACCTGCAGGCTGTGAAGTTGCTCTGGGTTCCCAGCTTTTGTGAGCTCCCACTCCTGCTGGGGTAGATGAAGTAGCTATCTTCTCTTACAACAGGACCGAACCTAACATGGCCAGTTGTTTTTGGTTTTTGTTTGTTTGTTTCCAGGGACCAGTTTGCTAAGACCTCTGCCCCATATTCTCCCACCATCCTATGTTGACTCATGTCTGGCTTCAATCAGACCCTCAAGAAGTACATTCAGTTTGGTGGCCAATCAGGGTCCTACCTGGCCACAGGCAGGAACTGTTCTTACTATTTTCAGTCAGACAGACTCCTGACATAGCAGACAGACCACAGCTGCTGACCAGATGTCATGAGCAAATCATAAAATGATCCCTGTACCAGTAAGAGTCTATACCCAATCAATTCTAAGTACACTGAACCACAGCTGGAGTTCCCCTAGCTGTGCTTAAGAGGAGCCCACAAGCTTCTCTCAGGGTTGCCACTTAGTCAGATAGTTTGATCCCAACATACTGAAATCTTTCATTAAATGTTCTCGTTGATTGCATACATGACTGGTGGTCTTTTATGGGACTTCTCGCAGACCCTAATATGGGCTTTGGTGATGCTGCTCTCTTCAGAATCCTTTCTGTTCCTGTCAGTAACCCCTCACCTCTATTCCTGTAAGTAAGCCCAATAAAACTCACTGGTTCACCAGGTTGGACTTTGGTGGTAGTATCTGTACTTTGGCCTGTCCTCAATTCCCTATCTAGGGTGAGTAGACATTCACTTCTCTCCAGGACTACTCCCTATGGCTCATTGGTGAGCCAGTGAGTTTATTGGGGTCACTTTCAAGTCCATCTATTCCACTCTGGTATTTATTCTGGGTTGCTCTTGGATTAGTAACACTCCAGTAAGCTCATCTGTGAAGCGGAGATCATTCTAATTCCTTTCATTAGAATTCTATGAATTGAGGCCAGGTATTGTGGGTAAACACCTTTTAATCTCTGCACTCAAGTGGCAGAAGCAAACAGATCTCTGTGAGTTCAAGACCAGCCTAGTCTACATATAGTCTCAGGCCAGTTGGGAGACACATAGTGAGACTCTGACTAAATAAAATAATAATAATAATAATAATAATAATAATAATAATAATAATAATAATTTTACAAATTAGGTAGGTAAAGAAATAGACCTCGCCCATGGTCAATGCCCAACAAAAATTGTTATTGTTGGGTTGGAGAGATGGCTCAGAGGTTAAGAGCACTGGCTGCTCTTCCAGAGGTCCTGAGTTCAATTCTGCAGCAACCATCTGTAGTGAGATCTGATGCCCTCTTCTGGCCTGCAGGCATACATGCAGGCAAAACATTGTATACATAATAAATAAATCTTTAGAGAGAGAGAGAGAGAGAGAGAGAGAGAGAGAGAGAGAGCACCTCCCTCCATTCCATGCCTCTTTTAATGTTTTTTTTTTTTTAAGATTTATTTATTTAGTATACAGAAGAGGGCACCAGATCTCATTACAGATGGTTGTGAGCCACCATGTGGTTGCTGGGAATTGAACTCAGGACCTCTGGAAGAACAGTCAGTGCTCTTAACCTCTCAGCCATCTCTCCAGCACATCTTTTAATGTTTTAAATCATTATTTTTGTTTTGAGACAAGATCACTCTCTCTAGCCAGGATGTCCTAGAATTTGCTGTGTAGCCCAGACTTGCTTTATACTCTCAATCATCCTGTCTCTGCCTCCCAAATGCACTACTGTGATACCACAGTAGTTTGGTTTTGTTTTTGTGGATGGATGGTGGGGGGTGGGGATGGAGAGATGGCTTAGTGTTTAAGAGCACTGGCAGAGGACTGGGATTGGATCCCAGAACACATATGACAGCTGACAACCGTCTGGAACTCCAGTCCCAGGGGCTCCAACGCCCTCTTCTGGTTTCCTCGGGCACTGCATGCACGTGGTGCATGGACATGTATGCAAAGCACCCATGCACACAAACTAAGAAAAGAAAGAATTGCTGTGGAGGTGCTGGAGAGATGTCTCAGTGGCTAAAAGTACTTACTGGTCTTGTAGGGGATGGGGGCTTGTTCCCAGCACTCACATGGCAGCTCACAACCGCCTATAACACTAGTTCCAGAAGATTCAAAACACCACCCACAATGGATTGGGCCCTCCCCACAAATCACGATTTAAGGAAATACCTTACAGCTGGATCTTATGGAGGCATTTTCTCAGTTGAGGCTCCCTCCTTTCAGATGACTCCAGCTTGTGTTGAGTTGACATAAAACTAGCCAGCACAATCGCCAATGTGTTTAGATCTTTGCCTTTAATGTCACGTTCATTAGTTACTCATATTTGACCTAGCAAATCAAAATATAAGATGCCAAATAAGCCTACATTTTAGATAAATGGTATTTAGTTTAAATATGTCCCAAATATTGAAACCTTATTTATATTGTCCTAGAAAGTATTTTTTGTCAAGTTTTTGCCTTTTTTTTTATAAGAATGGATAATATTATTTTAAGGTTTATTTATTTATTATGTATACAGTGTTCTGCCTGCAAGCCAGAAGAAGGCACCAGATCTGATTATGGATGGTTGTGAACCTTCATGTGGTTGCTGGAAATTGAACTCAGGACCTATGGAAGAACAGCAAGCGCTCTTAACCGCTGAGCCATCTCTCCAGCCCCAAGAATGAGTAATATTTTATAATATTTTAACATCTTCTATAGCTATATTTGTAGTTAGTTCTCCATTCTAATGTATTATTTTATGCATTTACACTTCCTTCAATTTTTTTCAGTAGCTAGTTTATCTATTACATATAAATAAATATTAGATTATATTCTATATTATGTATGTTCACCTTTTCCACAGCCCTAGGGGTTGATGTTTTTTATTATTATTTTTTATTTTGCTTTTGTGTATATATGCCACCTTGGTGGTGGCTGGTTTAGAGGTAGCAGGCCTAACGCTGTGGCTCAGGAGTCAGGGAGCTCTTGAGAAAACGATCTTGTTTACACATGCCACTTACTTAGAGCAGAGTCTACACCCCAAGCCACCCACCTACACCATTATAGATAGGCTACCTCATGCTGTCATTGGTAGTCCCAGCCAGTGGCTCCACCTCTTCCAAGGCATAATACACTGCTTAAAACTGCTGTTCTAAGGAGAAAGCCTAGGTTAGCTCTTTCAGAGCTAGGAACAAAAACCCAGAGCTGCCTTTTGTATTGGTTCTTACCGGAAAGCCCAGCTCATGCCTTTTGTCCTGCAACTGAAACGGGACTGTCTGAGATGGGCTGCTAAGTCTTGGCCATTGCAGAGGCTTGCAGTTGGAGGAGCCCAGGTGCATGCCACCCCCTTCCATTTCTAAGTGTTTGTTTGTTTAATGTAGTTCTAGGGAACTCAAGGCCTCAGACATGTCAGGAGAACACTCTACACTGAGCCACAGCCCCAAATCCTGTCCTCCCTTCCTGATGAGTGGACACAGTGGGCATAGGCATCAGGCTAGATGAAGAAGAAAAGCCACCAACTGTCCACGCATCCTGCAAAAGCCTGATCGCCCTTCCACATAGAGAAGATTCATGCTTTATCTCATAGCATGTCTGCGTTTGAACAGGTTTCACTGACTGGAATATACCTGGGGACTGGGTAGGCAGTACAGTGCTTTCCACCCATTCCTTGTGTAGATGCATGCAACCATCCTCTAGTGTCCTGTAAGAGAGGGCAACCTATACCAGCTGCCATGCTTTAGTGGATACAATGGAACCAAACACTATCAGCGAGGAATGTCTACTGGTTTTCTTCCCAAGTGAGGGTGAACTGGTCTTGTGGGTCCAGTTTCAAATGAATGCCCAACCAACATTAATATAGGACAGCACCTGTGGAGCTGAGTGGGCATGACACCTGCTCCCCACCCCCACTCCCAGAAGTAGGTACTTTTGGGCACCGTGCCACAGATAAGAAGCATCACTTTATTTGAGTCACTGTAACTTACGTTCATTTTCCAAGTTCTTCCATTTGACTTTTTCTTATTGATCAAACAGAGACACAGAAGTTTCCATGAGAGGTTGCAAAACCATGGCCTTTTTAAAATCCATTTCCTCCAACTCAGCATGCCCACCTGGCAGCTAAATCTGCCTGCTACTTATCACATGATACTCTTCCGTTGATATGCCTCTCTTGGGCCCAAGATGGACCAGTCCGCAAAAGGATGACTTCCCTGGGTCCGGCAGGCATTGCACAGATAAATGAACAGCTTAAGGGCCCGGTGAATGGCACTGATATTCACGTTATCAGCATCATTTCCCACCCCAGAAACGTCCCCTCCCTCTCTGCCCCATGGTCTACTTATCCAGGCAGTCTGATGCTCATAGGGAAGCAGTTTGAAGGTTTTTCCAAATTCAGTTCCACACCACTGTAGTCTTACACAGTTCCCTCTGTGCACCTGGGTGTCCTGTGTCTTTACTTTGCACCGTAATAAGCATGGAGGAAACAGGCAATGCTCACGGCAGGCGGCTCACCATCATCTTCTAGCACTCCAGTTTCAGGCTCCCTCCCACTCCCTCTGCCTATTCTGTACCACTCTGGTCATGAGCTTACAGCTCACACCTCATTCTTCCTGTCTCTATCCAGCGATAGAACGTGATAAGCTAAGGGTTTTAACTTAGCACCTCCATTTTCTACTTTCCAGCTCTAACTCTCCAGGCCACAGCCCAAGAAGAAAGAAGAGAGACAAGCTGAGTTCATCTACAGCCAGCTAGGCACTGATGGTCAGTTAAAGCATCTCCCACAACGCCACCTACTGGGAGGATTTATTGACAGAAGTGTGGTCTTGGGCAGCAGGAGAGCACAAAAATGACTCCATCCTGACTAGAACAGACTTGCTGTACCTCAAGAATATCAAAGAGTCAAATGCATCTCGGGAGCCAGGGTCCTGTCATAAAGCCCGAAATGTGGTTCTAATGTTTTTCATCTATTTGTGGTTTCCTGGGAAACTGTATGGAATTACGACACAGGCCAAGATGAACCCTACCCCCCTTATTAGGTGTTTGGTTAAGTAGATATGTGACTAATACAGAATATTAGAACCAGAAGCGAGGTCATGGCTGCGGCAAACATGACCATGTGTTTTTCTAGGTCTTTGGAAATGGTTTCCAGGAGGAAGGTGAAAGGGTTTGGAACTGTGGGCAAGAAAGAACCCTAGAATTCGGTAAGCAGAGCTTAATGGGCCATTCTGATGGGAGCTCTGCAGAACATGATGTCCACAGAAATGCGAGTTGTAAAGTTTGTGCTCATGAGGGTGGAGGAGAACCTAGACTCTGCGGAGCATCAGACTAAGTGGGCCTTCTACAGCCAAGACTCTGACCAATTTCTGCCTCTATCCTAAAAATCTGAGTAAGACGGAATTCGAAGTAGCAGAGCGTGGTGCAGGAAATTCCAAGACAAGGTAACATTGAGGCCGCCGTATAGTTGTTACTCACTGTTCTTAGCCATGACAAAGGGACAAAGATGTGACGAATGTGCCGCTATCGAGAAAGGGGCATGAACGATGTTGAGGTTGAAGACGAGGCAGCTGTATGTATCAAAGAGGAACTGAGAACCTTGCACTGGGACAAGGAAGGTGATTTGAGAGCAAAACCCCACCCATTGAGGGTTCCAGACTGTAAAAACGCAAACCTATTTGAAAAGAGAGAGCCTTAACGATGTCCCGCTTGAACGAGGCCATCTACAGAAGTGTTTGGCCAGGTTTAGTTAGGACGGCACTCCGAGGCCAGCACGATTTCAGTAACCAGGAGGCCACACTAAGTTTGGGGCTGGCGTCAGAACTTTGCAGTGGCACCCATGTGGTATGAATTTTTGCAAGGCAGGCAAAATGTGTTAGAGCATCGTTGTGTCTTTCACCACGGTTCCAGAAGGCCACGAACACAGGCAATGTGGGGTAGCATCGCATCCCCTGTGAAGAGACCCCGCAAAGCTTTTACACAAAGCTGTAGAAGTGAGGACTAAGATACAGTGGAGAGCCCCGAGATGTTGGAGATGGCGGGACTGTGGAAGCTGAAGGTATGAAGTGGGGGTAACATAAGAGGGAGCCGAGGTGTGTTGCAAATGAAGTGGTAAGGCTACCCAAGTCTGGTGGAGCTACGTGATGCCATTGTGGACCCTAGATGCTGGAAATGCCACTGCAGGGTCTGGTGTGCGCCCTGATGGGATATCCCCTGTCCTTTCTTTCCTATCTTCTCTTCTCCTTTTGGAATAGGAATTTGGTGGAAGGGCAGTGGCCTCTGCCATTTTATTATTTTTTCCTCATCTGTATGTGTGTGTGGTCTGCATGCATATATGTTTGTATGTGAGAGGCACACGTGTAGGTGTGCACGTACCTGTGTGCACATGCATGTCAAGAGTCTTGTCCAATTGCTCTGTTCATTTAAGGCAGAGTCTCTCAATTGAATGCAGAGCTTGCTGGTACTGGGTGCTCTGGCTAGCCAGCTTGCTCCAGGGATCCTTGTCTCTGCTGGGCCACCCCTCCAACTCAGCATAGGTTCTGGGGATGCAATCCCAGTCCTCAAACTTGTGTGACAGACGCTTTAACATCTCATCAGCCTGGGAATGTGTTGTTCGTGATAAAGAGGGGCGTGTGAGATGGCTCAGGAGTTACCGGTGCTTGCTGCCAAGCCTACCCAAGTTCAGTCCCTGGAGCCCACATGGTGAAAGGAGTGAATCCACTCCTGTAACTTGTTCTCTGTGTGGCATGCGTGCGCGCGCACACACACACAAATGAATGTAAATTTTTAAAAATAATATTCTTTTCAGATATATAGAAACTATAGAGACGCATTAAGACAGATTTCAAGTGAAGTGTCCTCCACTCCCCTGGGTAGACAGAGAGAGTGAGTCGGAGGAAAACTGATAGCTTATTAGCCATGTGCTTAATGAAGTGTCAGGTGTGGAAAGAGCTAAGCTGCAATCGCCCTGTCTGCCATGCCGACAGCCCATGAGGAGGCCCAAGGCCAGAATCTTTGTTCCTTTCAAAGTTTAGTCTACCTCTTTTTGTTCTATATTATTACCATATGACTCTTTGGGTATATTTCCTGTTGGATGGTTAAGACAATGTTGTAGTCACAAAGCGTCCACTTTCTGTCATTCAAGTCAGTCGAGGCCTTTTAGGGGTTACTCTTCGAGTCTTAGGAGGAGCCCACTGGTTTCTTCAGTCTTTCCTGTATGAATTGTGTCATCTACTGGGTTGAGTCAGGGCCTTGCTGACCACGTGGCTTCCCACAGAAGCTCTGCAGACATTTCCTTCTGTATCAACCCTCCTCTCGCCCAGCGGTCACTGGTTGACAGCCAATCTCTGTGTCTTCGTGGCCTCTATCTTCTGATCTGTAGTCAGACATGTTATACATTGCACCGCTGGGCTGCCAAGGCCTCTGTCATCAAGAGGGCAGGTGACTCACCGGAGCTGCAGAACATGTCCTGTCATGCCCCTGACCTTGGGGCAAGGGCCAAAATATTGGCTGTCCTCCTAGCCTCTACATATTTATTGGCATCGGTCTCCTCCATGTTTGGTTGTTGGACACCCAGACAGTAGGTTACACCAGTCTTGAAGGAAAGCTTGGATATAGAAACATCTCATTGCCTTTTGATTTAGTTGATATTAAAGGTTAGATTGCTTATCATTGGTTGTTTGTTCTCTTTAACATTTAATATAAGTTTCCTGGTGACATTGTGCATGGCCAAGTCAACCTCTTTCTTTCTAAAGCTGGGGGATTAAATTTATTCCACTATACATCAAGAGATGAATTATGAGTAGGAGCAAAGGTATGATTGCCTCTCTCAGACACGCCATCGATTTCTTTTCTATAAGGATCGAGGAGGAAACACAAATTGCCATTTTGTTTCTGGTCACAGTGTGTCAGAGGTACATGGTCATAGGGGAATCCCTAAGTTCCTCTTTAAACCCAATTCATATACTAGGTAAAATAATCTCTCAAGAACAGATCCCATCATGGAGGTCTGCTGTTACCTCTTTAGTCTGATATAGAAAATACACTGACATCACATGGCAACAGAGATACCAGAAAATATAGCCACCCCTCTTTGATCAATAGCACCTGAGTTAGGTTAGCAGAGATGGAGCAGGAGACAGACGTGCGTGTGGAGGAGCAAGATTAAGTAGCTTGAAGCACGCAGTCATAAAATTAGGAAGATCCTGTGGCCAGGCGCAGAAGTGCACACAGAGAGAAGCTGTGGTCAGAAGGGAGTAGAGAATGTTTATGGTCTTGACTCAAGGGAGGGAGTCCATACCTTACCACAGCGCCACAGGATGACGAAGATCTGACTATAATCAGGAACACCAAATGATATCACCGGACCTCACTTAACCTTCCATTAGCTCCCAGCTCTTGATTTTAGAAGCAGTTGATGCAAACACTACTCCATTTTATATAAAGGATCTGAGCATTCACAGACTTCTTGGTGGAGGCCCCGGAACCAATCTCTTTCAGAAAGTGAGGGGTGACTCTAACGTCTTTTAAGAAACCCTAGCAAGTTACCTAACTCCTTCTGCCATGTGACAGACTATCTGGGAGGAAATGACCCCTCACGGAACACCGAATCTGCTGGCACCCTTATCTCAGACTGCCTGGGTTTCAGAGCTATGAGTCATCCATTTCTTTTTTTTTTAATTATATTTATTCACTTTTTTTGTTGTTGTTGTTCATTTTTTGTTTTTCGAGACAGGATTTCTCTGTGTAGCTTTGGCGCCTGTCCTGGAATTCACTCTGTAGACCAGGCTGGCCTGGAACTCAGAGATCCACCTGCCTCTGCCTCTCAAGTGCTGGGATTAAAGGCATGCACCACCCACCACCTGCTTATTCACTTAATTTTATGTGTGAGTGTTTTGCCTGTATGTATCCTTGGTGCCTGTGGAGGTCAGAAACAGCCATCAGATCCCCTGGAACTGGAGTTATAGATGGTGATGAACCACCATGTGGGTGCTGGGAATCAAAACTAGGTCTTAGCAAAAAGAGCTCTTAAACTGTTGAACCAGAGCGATGAATTTCTTTAAGGTGCATAGGCAAGCAGGTTGTTGTCAAATTCTGTACTTACTAAGCAACTCTTGCTGACCCTTAGGGTGATACAGAAGTACCTGATGCTCCCAGGAGTCAGTGTGATGCAAGATGCTTAGGTCCCTCTAGGGAGACCTCTATGATGGGTACCATACTGGACAGCCTGCAAAGCCATCTCTAGCAGTTTCTTACCCATCCGGAGCAGGAGTTCTCAGCCAGGGATGCTGCAGCTGTGTCCAGAGACAGTTTGTTTTGTTGCATCTGGGGGGGATGCGAGGGGATGCTATTGTGTAAAAGGTGTGCAGCTCCACACAACAGAGGATTATTTCATCCTACATGTCAAGTACTACCAAGAATGAGCCCTAGTCTCAAGAACATGGGATGTTAAGACCAGAGCAAGGGCTCTCAAGTTTTGCTTCATCCAATCCTTTCATGGAGTAGAGAAGGGCCTCACAAGAGTTGAGGCCACACTCCTGCCTTCTCACTGGCAGGCAAGACGAGGGCCAGACACACTGCAAAGCCCCCAAACACACTGTCGCTTGAACAGAGTAGAGGTGAGTGGCCTCTGTTCACTGAGTCTTATAAAAACCTGGCCCATCTCTGAGCCTTGATGGTGAGTCATGAAGGGCCGTAGGAGTCTGAGGTGGACTGTATGTCACTGGGTGCTGAGTGTGCCTTTACCTGCTTAGAACCACTAAATCAGTCCATAGTGTGGCTCCTCTTTAATCCTGGACTGGTAGGTAGACCATTTAGAGGATGGGCATGAGGCTAGCAGAAACAGAGCAGGGCCGCAGGAGGTGTCGGGAAGGGACCACAAACAAGTCAATCCTTCCCTCTTCCATCATTCATCCGAGCTGGTCCCTGTTCTTTTCAGTCCCAGGTTGATCTCACGACAAAGGATCCAGGTCCTGGAGCACTTGGACCTCCAGCCTCCTCTGTCTGAGGCACAGAACTCATAGTGGGTCAGATCCTAGCTCAGACAAAGCTGTCTTAGTATCCCGAAGCCTTTCCAGCCTTCCTCAGGTCAGATGCCGCATAGATACAGGGCCCTTCCTGGGACACAGCCTGGACCACATTCAGGAAAAACAGCCGTGGGCTCTCGCTCTGGCCCCGGTCCTGCAGCCCCTTCTGCGTGTCCTGAAGAAGAGAGAAGGAACATTCATGGAGAGGGCAGCTCAAGTCCACAAGGGAGTGGCTGGACAAAAAAAATAGGAAAACAGACCTAAAGAGATGGGACTGGGGGACGGAGGACCCTAGCTAGAGAAAGACTGTCAGGAACTGGTTCTATAGCATGGAGTTCATGGCTTGCAAACATCAGAGGGATGTAAGAGAGTACAGGGATTATGCAAGGATGGTGCAACTCAGAGCAACAACCCCTCAAGAACCAAGATCAGCCCAACAGTGGTGGCGCACGCCTTTAATCCCAGCACTCAGGAGGCAGAGCCAAGTGGATCTCTGTGAGTTTGAGGCCAGCCTGGTCTACAGAGCGAGATCCAGGACAGGCACCAAAACTACACAGAAAAACCCTGTCTGGCTGGAAACCTCCACCCCCCAAAAGAGAATCAAGTTCATTCTGTTTATGAGTCCAGTTCACTATGGACCCAGAGGACAAATTTGAGGTGATCTAGGGGCTTCCATGGAGAAGGTAGTGTTAGAAGACTTGAGCTCAGGGGTCACGAGTTTGAATCTCTTCAAAGCAACACCTTTTGGAGTTCACAGATGCCCTGGAACATTGAGGAAGGCAAAGTACTGGATACTAGGTATGCAGGCCCACCAACTTGAGTACTGCCAAACCATATAGGACAACAGCAACACATATATAAGAACTCAAGTCCTAAGACATCCAGATATACAACAGTCAAACTCCTAGGGGGCCTATAACTTTAGGGTTTATAAGAGGGTGTCTAGAAGGCACCAAAGCTGCTGATCCCATTTGTCCAGAATATCCATGTGCTATCCTGTGCTCTCTTCAGCGGCACACACACTAAAATTGGAACAATACAGAAATATTAACATGGCCCTTGCTCAAGGATAATGTGTAAATTCATGAAGCATTCTGCGTGTGTGTGTGTGTGTGTGTGTGTGTGTGTGTGTGTAAGGGAATATTCATCTATCAAGGAGGGTATGATGGTACTTACCTACAATCCAGCACTTAAGGGGCAGGGACAGGGGGGTTGTAAATTTAAGATCAATCTAGGCTACTTGGCAAGTCTGAGGCTAGCCTGAGCCAAATTCTGTCTCAAAAACAAACAAACTTGTACATAACCAAGAAAACTAGAACCCTGAAGGAAGTGGTGGCCTAATTGCTCAGGTGTAAGATACTAAATCTGTGAACTTGGGGGTAGAAACTACAGTAGGCCCTAGCTCTGAAGTTCTGATTTCTAAGATGTTCAGAACTTTATGTCCTTGGGGTATGAATCATCCCACTACTGCTGTTTACCACGTTACAAGAGAGCAAAAATTGGGTTGGGGATTTAGCTCAGTGGTAGAGCACTTGCCTAGCAAGCGCAAGGCCCTGAGTTTGATCCTCAGTTAGAGAGAGAGAGAGAGAGAGAGAGAGAGAGAGAGAACAAAAATCCTAAGAACTGCATTTCTTCAGTTCCAACTTCCATATGCTATTTCAGATGGGCCAAGGATTTTGTCCACTACGACCGGGTATGGTGACTCTGCGATCCTTATAATCAGTTGTCTCCTTTCTGACTCCATCAGGTGACAGACATTATGTGGCCTGAGCCACTGGCAAGGTGAGATTTGGAACCACACCCTGAGGGCTAGGTTTTTCTGCATTTAGTCTACAAATTGCCCAATGGCCATGACATGAAAGGATCCCAGTACTGAAGCCAAAATTAGACTTTCAGTCCTCAGAGGCCTCCATCTCTCAGAATTTAGTGGCCAAACTCCAAGCCCTTCCTTGCCTTTGGTGGTGGCTTTTGCTTACGAGAGTCCTTAGAGACTTGAGATCTCTCAGCCAGGGTTTATGAGGTTCTCCACGGAAAGCCCTGGATCTGCAAAACTGACATTCTAACACCCCAAGGGAGCTGATAATCTTGGCTTGACAGGGTACTTGGTTCATTAATCTCAGTTCTCAGATCATGCATCATCTTCTGAATTCTCAGAGCCAAAGCGTCTCTGAGTGCCAAGTCTTGAGAACTGATATTCGCTGAGGACAGATCTGCAGTTAAGAGTCAAGGGCCAAAGCTTAAGGAGCAAGGGCTTAAAAGAACATGTTTTGGACCTTGCATCCTCTCGATATTAGTTCCTTGGACCTGGTGGTCTCTGAGAGAGCCTCTCGGGTCCCTGGAAGAACCCCACGCAGAGGCTAGAATGCCAAGAATCTGAGTCCCAGTGGCTAAGCCCTGAACCTCATGATCTGAACAAGTTCCCAATACTACAGATATTGTCCAACTTATGATGGGATGATGAGGGGCTGGAGAGATGGCTCAGTGGTCAAGAGCACTGACTGCTCTTCCAGAGGACCTGAGTTCAATTCCCAGCAGCCACATGGCAGCTCACAACTGTCTGTAACTCTAGTTCCAGGAGACCTGACACCCATGGCAAAACACCAATGCACATAAAATAAAAATAAATTAATTAAAGAAAAAAATGATAGGGTGATAATGCCCCAATAAATCCATCATAATCTGAAAATATTGTAAATTCAAAATGAATTCATATATTTAATATCTATTGAACCTGAAGAGATGGCTCAGCACTCGAGGCTTTTTCAGAGGACCCAGGTTCAGTTCTCAGCACCTGCTTGGTGGCTCATAACCATAATTCCATTTCCAAGGACTCCAGTGCTCTTCCAGACATCCATGAACACCAGTCATGGGCATGGTGCACATACAGACATACAGGCAAAACACTCACGCACACAAATTAAATCTTTTTTAAAAACTAAGTATGCCTAAACTATCAAACATCATAGCCTGCCTTAAATGTGCAGAACACTTATTTTAGCCTACAGTATCATCTAAGACAAAGATGATTTCATTGTAAAGTGTTGACCATCTCACATGTAATTTATTGAGTATTGTCCTGAAGTTATAACATAGAATGGTTATATGCGTAATCACCATTAATGTATAATGGACATCAAATGGTTTCCACTGAATGCATGTAACTTTTTTCTTTTGTCTTTTGTGGTGCTCGGAGCTTGTGCATACCTTATCACTGGGCTCCATTCCTAGCCCTGCATGTATGGCCTTTATACCATTAGAGAGTTGAAAATCCACAAGTCAAACTATTATGAGTCAAGGACCATCTATCTGTTAAGGCCCCTTTTTACTGAAGGCCTCTTAGTCTGAGGGTTTTTAGAATTCTAAGCGGCCCTGGAAGGTGGCCTTGGGAACCCAAACATAGAACTTTGAGAACCTTGAACCACAGGTAGTTGAAATGGTCCTGAACACAAAGCTTGTGGCCTCAAAAAGCTAATGGTCATTTAAAAGATTTATTTATTTATGTATAAAACATTAATCTACTCTGTGTGTGTGTGTGTGTGTGTGTGTGTGTGTGTGTGTGTGTACCACATACAAGAGCCTGTGGAGGTCAGAAGAGGATGTTGGACCTCTTACAGTGTTTACAGAGTGGTTGTGAGCTGCCATGTGGGTGTGAAGAACCACAGAGCCAGTGCTCTTAACCACTGAGCCATCTCTCCAGCCCCAAAGCTGCTGATCTTTACATGGGCTCTAGCACAGTGCATCCAATTAGCTTCAGAAAACTCCCAGAAAGCGAAGTTTCTGGGGAGGAAGGTGGTAGCCAGGAAAGAGACTTCAGCCCCTGGTCCTGCTCCCAGGCTTTAGTGGGAGACACATTTTTGGAAGCAACAACAGCATGACCTCTGATGCTCCAGAACAAAATCCCACAGGAAAAGCATGCACTTTCATGAACAAACTCTCAAATGTGAGTTTCAAACTATATGAGGGAACAAATTGCCAGGAAGGAGGGTCTAACTAGCCACAGCCGGGAAAGCTAGCTTCCTGGAAATGGTGTACACAGAACAATATTTTTCCCCCTTTGGTTTCTCAAGACAGGGTTTCACTGTATAGCTCTGGCTGTGCTGGAACTCACTCTGTAGACCAGGCTGGCCTCAAACTCACAGAGATCCACCTGCCTCTGCCTCCTAAGTGGTGGGATTAAAGGTGTGTGCCACCAGTGCCCGGCTGGGTAGAACAAGATTTTGAAGTCCTCAGCCCAGGAGAAGCCCAGGCAACAGCCTGCTCTCTGACCTGGATGCCATGGGACAAACCTATTGTCTTCCCCACTGAGCTTCTCAACTCCTCGTGGTCCCTGAAGGTGAAGCGTAGCTCCCTGGAACAGGAAGTTACTGAATTTTTTACAGGGGACATCAAGCAACATGGGCTTCAGGAAGCAGGTGGGACCTCAGCCTCACCTGGTTGAACTTGGGTTCATACTCCACGTGGCCCTGGCTATTGACATGTAGGATGGGGGCTGCAATGGCTTCTGTCAGGTCAAAGCCAAGCCACAGCTTATTCATGATGGTCTGGAAGAAAGAAAGGGATACAGGGAAGGAGGAGCCACTGGCCATCCCACCGCAACACTCCCATCCCCACCCCAGGGAGTTTGCCAGAGAGGAAACACTCTAGCCAGGAACCCTCAGACTCACCTGGACCACAGCAGAGATGATGAGTTCCCCGCCAGCCCCACCAATCACCAGCTTGGATCCCTGGGCCTTGTTGACCAGGATGGAGGGGACCATGCAAGATGGTGGGCGCTCACCTGGAACTGGACCAACACCATCACCCATACCCTCGAGGAGTACCACCCACCCCTCCCTCCTTCATGCCTTGCTAAGCAAGCAGTGCTCAGTGATGGGGGTGACTCACCCAGGGGTTAGCTGCCCACCCGCCCTCCTTTCTCTCTTCAAGGGGCGCTGGGCACAAGGAGGCCTTGCTCTCACCAGGTGGAGGAGTGACCGCGGAACCTTCTACATGCCTCCAGCACAAGTCCAGTAGCTCGTTGTTAAGGAGGATGCCTGTCCGAGGTGAGTACACCATCGCTCCAAAGCTGCAGATAGGTAAGGTGGAGTCTCAACTTGGGGCCTCGGCTCCCAACCCCCCAACCTCGGCTTGCAACCTCTCGGGATCCTTTTCTGTACTGCCTTCCAGCACACCAGAGCTCAGCACCTCCCATGGGCCCGAAAGATCCCCTTTGGCTCCGCATCAGGACCAAAGTAAAGCTCATCCCAGGCAGGACCTGGCGCAGGGCCACCTAGCAATAGCTTTTCTCGGCAAGGGATGTCCCTGGCGCCAGATCATCCTTTTTGACAGAGAGGAAAGCAAAAGCAAGATGCTGCCTGCTTAGGGACGAACAAGGGGAAGTCTTAGAGTGTAGAACCAAACTGGGGCAGAGGAGACTTTGGTGTCAGGAGCCAAGGGGAGGGGTCTACCCATCTGCCCCTGAGCCTTGTCTGCCCCCGCCCCTGCCCAGGTCCCACACACGGTGTGTTGATGGTGCTGGTAGCTGCCACAGCACTGCCGTCCTCTCCCAACACGGACACATGAGAGGTGCCCATCCTGTTGCCCCTGACCCCGGACAGGTTGTAGTGGGTGAGCTGGTGGTCGCCACGGCCATCGATCTGCTGGCGGATGTGCTGAGCTAGAGCCTCCCCCAGAAGGTCCTGGGAGGTGTTCTGGGGTGAGCAGTCAGATAGCAAGTTAGTGAGGAGTCAGGAAGTGGTGGGGTGGGGAAGTCCTCAGAGCAGCGTGTGGCATGAGCTCAATCCCCTCTGGGAGACTTTTTCTCCAGTCTGTTGGAGAAGGGCCTTCCTGGAGCCCATGCTAAGCCCAGATCCTACCCACTACAGCTACCACCCCAGAGTCTCTTCAGCCCTTGGGACCACTGCCAGGATATCCCTGCCTAGAAATACAAATAAATTCCTCCCCCTTCCCCATGCCAGACCTGACCCTCCTTCCATGCTGTATTGTAGGGAAGAGGTGGGAGAGGACATCATCGGTCCCAGGGAGCCTTACCTGTATCCCTGGATGACTGCGAGGGTCCCATAGCCGCCACCTCTGTCCTACTGCGAACTTGAGTGTCTCTACAAGGTGATGGTACATGTTCACTTTCCCTTCAGGCCGGGCCACCATCTCTGCAGAGAGGTTGAACCCTAGGGAGATAGTAGGGTCAGGGGTATTACTTTGTGTAGTGGAGTGAATGTTGTCCTCCCCCAAAAGATTTACTCATTTCTTTATCCCCATAATCCATGAATATTGATTTATATAGCACAACAATTAATATTACATTATATGGCAAAATATGTTAAGGATTTGAGAGAAGGAATTTACCCTGGATTGTGTAGATTATGTAGACTAGCCCTAATTGTGATGATCAAGTGTGTGTGTGTGTGTGTGTGTGTGTGTGTGTGTGTGTGTGTGTATGTGTGTATGTGTGTGTGTTCAAGACAGGGTTTCTCTGTGTAGCTCTGGGTGCCCTGACACTCTCTCTGTTGACCAGGCTAGCCTCAAATTCAGAGATCCAAATTCAGAGTTCTGACTACCTCTGCCTCCCGAGTACCTGGATTAAAGGCATGCACCATCACGATGGACCACATGCATCTTTATAAGTCAGACACACAGAGAAAAGATGTCTCCTCTTGTCTGTGGTCTGACTTTCTACAATTTCAGTTACCTGCTGTTAATCATAGTTTAAAAACATCAAATGGGAAGTTCCGGAATAAACAATTCATACATGTTAAGTGTTATTCTGAGTAGCATGATTAAATCTTGGTCCATCCTCTTGCTCCATCCATCATACCAAGGCTGTGAATCATCCCAATTGTCCAATGTATCCATACTGTAGATGCTGCCTGCTCCTTAGTCACTTTTAATCCCCGCCCCCAGCACTGAGACAGGTACCCCCCTTGCACGTGTTAGACATGAACTCTACCACTGAGCTCTCAAGCCTTATTAACTGTCTCTATGACCAACTGTCGCCATATTGAAGTCCTTGCATCAAGGTGACATGTAGGTTACTGAACAATGGCCCCAATGCACACTTGCAGACTTGGTTCTGAGCTTGACACTACTGGGAAATGGTGAAAACTTTAAAAGCTGGGGCCCAGGATGGGTAGGTAGGTCATGTGTTCAGATGTATCTTCCCTTTTCTTTCTTTCTTTTTCTTTCTTTCTTTCTTTCTTTCTTTCTTTCTTTCTTTCTTTCTTTCTTTTCTTTCTTTCTTTCTTTCTTTATTTATCTATTTATTTATTTATTTTCCCGGAGCTGAGGACCGAACCCAGGGCGCTGTGCTTGCTAGGCAAGTGCTCTACCACTGAGCTAAATCCCCAACCCCTCGCTTTCTTTATTTCTCAGCAGCCTTGAGATGAGGTTCTTGCTCTACCACACTTCCCGGCCATGATGTGCTGCCTCACCTCCACCCAAAGGCCAGCCAAGCACAGAGAGGAGTTACAAACCTGTGAGACAAAACTTCATAAGTGGGTTTTTAATCCCAGGTATCTGCTATAGTAACAGAAAGCTAACCAATGGTGGCGGTGCTGGCGATTTGCATATACTGAAGAGAAGCCACAGAGTGCTTCCTGTAGATGAAAAGGCTGTGTCCTACTGTCTCTAACTTATAATTAAACTTTGTCAGAAGTGTAGCCTTAGGGAAGCATGTAGTATGTGTAAGGCTTTGTACCGGCCTGAACTGATGGAGGCAGAGCCAAAGGCAAGGGAAGCCTGCAGATTCTCCCCAGGAGACTCCAGAGGGAACCGGCTCAGAGCACAAACCCGCTGTGACTTCTGGCTTCCTGAACTGTGAGGCCTCGGGCAGTCCCTACAGGCTATGATTCCCCGCGCTGTGTGTCAGCCTTGAGTGTACACACCTGACATGCAGCTTGATACCCACAGAGCCTTCTGCTCCTGTGCCCTGAGACCGGGTCATGCACTAAGAAAACGGAAGCATTTCCTTCAGCACAACATGAGCCAGTTCCTGAGACAGAGCTCAGCTCTAAAACATACCATCTTGACCACTGTCCACAGTCCTGGACAGTCTTGGATATCATGCATCTGTTAACCCAATTATGCCAAAAAAGACAATGGCCATCTGCTATGATGGGTCCCTGAGGGCCCACTGGGATTGGAGCTTTAATCCCCATAGTGTCCCCATTGGGAGGTGGCTGAACCTTTAAGAGGTAAGACCTAATAGGTCTTCAGGTCACAGGGAGTTTGCTGGTGGGAGGTGGTTCGCATGTGACTCTTTGGCAGTTCTTACAAGAGGGTTGATATGAAAGGAGCCACGCCTGGTAAGCACTCTACCATTGAGCTAAACTCCCAGCCCTAACCTTTTCTTGATGAGTAGCTGTGTCCACCATTTTGTTACAGTGATGTGGAGGCCCACAAAGGTTTCCTAGTGAGATTTGAGCTTGCTTTACCCAGCAGGGCTGCATTAGAGGATTGCTTGACCATGTGCATGGTTACCAGGTGATTGGAAGGGTCTTCACTTGGCTGTGCTAGAGGGGAGGTTTTTGCTCCACCCTTGACATGCCTATGAATAGTCCTTCAGAAGAGACAGAAGGGGCTGGTGGGTAAAGATCCAGGCCTGCCTGACAGTGGTGGCGCACGCCTTTAATCTCAGCACTTGGGAGGCAGAGCCAGGCGGATCTCTGTGAGTTCGAGGTCAGCCTGGTCTACAGAGTGAGTTCCAGGACAGGCTCCAAAGCTACAGAGGGAAACCCTGTCTTGAGAAAAAAGGAAAAAGAAAAAAAAAAAAAGATCCAGGACGGAGCTATCCTGTGTTTCTTCTATTTTTCTCCCCCTATGCTTCTATCTAAATATTTCTCACTTCTCCTTCCTCAAGAGTACCTTGGGGGTGGGGGGGTAAATGTGAGAGCTGGTCTCCCACCTAGTGACAGAAAGCTAATGTGTTCCCCCAAGTCAGGGATGGACAGGAAGTTCAGGCTCCCTGCAGGGCAGAGCTGGAGGGCAGAGCAGAGGCCTGAAAGGGTCTTACCTTTCAGCACGTTGAGAATGAAGCTAAGAATAGCACCCCCTGCAGGTGGTGGTGGTGAGTACAGGGTGTAGTTTCCTAGGGGCATCTCCAGCGGAGCCACCACTTCAGGCTGGAAGGCAGCCAAGTCCTGAACTGTCAGCTGGCTTCCTGGAGGGAGACCGTGAGAGCTCCAGGTGCAGATGGGCATTGCCAAAGAGCAAGAGAGAGTCGTTACTCATCTCGGGGCACATGCAAAGTCCCCCTTGCCTGCAAGTAGTCCCGAGGGGTGATGGCGAGTGCCTGGGCAGTGGTATAGGGTGGTCAGGTAGGGGGCAGAGGAAGGCAAGTGGGAAATAGGAAGAGAGAGGTGGCCAACTCAGCCATCCAGGCCTGTCATCGCCTCTTTACAGGCAGACTTGCAAAAGCTCTGCCACTCAAGGTCTCTGCCACAGAGACCCCCGAGGCCAGCAATGGCTAGGCTGGACGAGATGGGCACCTGGCCTCTCCCGAATCCCAGGAGCACCCAGTAGTTCTGGAGGGCCTGGGAAAGGTGTGACTTTAACCCCCAGTGCCCAGAACTCGGCTCTTTCTCTAGCTGGGCTGGGTGCTGGAGTGTCAGAAAGCTAACCTTCCTTGGCAATGTCCTCCACCAGCATGCGGCCCAGCCTCCCTGTGTATAAGGCCTCCGCACCCTCCGTGGCCACAGTCTCCAGGGTGTTGGCCAGTGCAGGCCACGGAAATGGGTCCTGAGATCTCAAGGTTTCTGTGCCATTGAAGAAGAGCTGTCTGGGGTGGGGGAGGAGGAGGCAACCTCAGATTGATGCCAGATCCCAGCGGACACTCTCATTCCTCTGGGCTCTAGAGAAATCTTCAGGATGCTTCTGGGGGAACGGCCATGGTCCAGCACTGAATGAAGCTCTAGGGAACTGGTTCTCTAGAAATAGGTGGGGCTGGTGCCTCCACCCTCACTCCTGGCTCTGGAACTTTTCTGATGTGTTTCCCAGGGTCACCTTGTCACCTACCTATCACTGAGCTAGCACAGCAAGCCAAAGGGGTTATCCAAAGACCGTCTGCCACTCCCAAAGAGAAGCTGGAGGAAGCCAGAGCTGAAGGGATATGGCGACCGTAGCCTAAGTTAGGGTCTGGTTAGAGAAAAGCGTTGACTACCCTGGCTATAGGGTCTTTGGCACCTTAGGGTCAACCCTCCAGCTGAGGAACGACTGAGGCACAGCTGGACAGTGGCTGAGCTAAGGTAGATGTGGATTTGAGGGCTGCCCTGTAGTGCTCACCTCAGGGTTGATGAATACAAGGAGGGCCGCAGGAAGCTGTTGTTGAGGAACTGGCTGAGGATCGAGGGCACCCGGAAACCCTCCCGAAGCAGAGTGATGGTGGGCTGGAAAAGTTGAGCCCAAGGCAGGCGGCCGTGTCGGCGGTGGGCCTCAGCATAGCCACGGAGCTCCCCAGGAACCCCAATCCACTGGGCCCCTGCATAATAGGCACCCGTCTTCAGCCCAGTGCAACCCTGGATCACTGGATCATTGCAATAGACAGAACCAGACCTAGGCTACACCCTGGAGCCTATTCTGCCCTCAATAAACTGGACCCAGGACCCCTGTCCCACCAACCCATATCCACTGAGTTCCCCAAGACTGCTCTTGGAACTCCCCCCCTCTCAGAATCTCGCCCCAAAAGAAGCCCTCTAACCCATCCCAGGAGGCCAGGGGGTCCAGTCTTGCCATGTTCAGAGGCCCAGTGTCAGAGTGTCACAGCCTGTTCATGAGTCATACTGACCCTTTTGGGGGGGTTGCTCTGGACAAGCCCATGCACAGTGGAGTGAGTTAGGTTGTCTAAAAAACTCTTCCAAAGGCCTTACCTGTGCCCAGTGGCTGGGCCTTTTTACACTGGTCTAGCAGTTCTTGGACATGGCTGGCTGGCACTGTCTCCCGAGCGTTGATAACTTCCACCTTCCCTGGAGTTGAGGCAGGGTGAGAGATGGCTCCAGCCTGTTCTAGGTCTTGGTTTCCATCTGTGTATTAACCCTTAAAACACTCTCTACCACCAGGACTTTCCACAATAGAGGCAAAGGCAAGGTAAAGAGTCCCAAGGGCACCGAGGAAGAAGCATGCAAGGCAGCCCCGGGGAATGAGTACCCATGACTGGAGACAAGTCTTTCCCCCCAGGGGGCGTCATACAAGGGCCCACCTGTTGTTGCATTGTAGATGGTGAAGATGACCCCTCCGCCCAGGCCCATGCTCTGTGGGTTAACGACACCGGTACAGATCAAGGCTGCGATGGCGGCATCCATAGGCGAGCCCTGCTGCTGGAGGATGGCCCTGGGGGACATGACACGGAATCAGTGATCTGGCTTCCCTACCCCAGCTCTTCCTGGGCTCATGTGACTGGGAAACAGTGACAGGTTGATAGTCTCTCTGCTGGCACCAAACCCCAAGTTAGGCGAGAAAATACACGGAACTGCCCCCCCCCCAATCTGGCTACTCATTGGCCCATCATCACACCCAATAGATTGCAAAGTATGATGGCATTTAGAATTCCCTGTACCATAGACAAGGTGGTTCTCAGTTTTCAAATGATTCTGCTGCCATCATCTCCTGGAGCTCCAGCAACACTGGCTCATTGTAACAGGCAGAACCTGGCCTAGGCCATGCCCCTGTAACCCACTCATTCTGAGACCCTGTTGTCTAACCTCACCTTCGGTGGGTGACCCCAGGATCCTGCCATTCGGGTCTAGTATTTGGACTGATGAGCCCTTCATCTTTTTCTTTGTCCCCAAGCCTATGACAATGCACTTCGGCTTCCTCATCTGTCCAAGGGGGAAGTCTTTCATCTCCAAAATGTTGGTAAGACTGGCCTATGTCACAGTGGCTACTGTGCCAGGAAGTACAGCCTACACAGCTCACCAAGGATCACCCCTCCCTTCACACCTAGAGACCCTCCCAGGAACCACTATGATAACTATTTATCCTGCAGGTACCACAAGGAACTTAAGGCCCACAAGAGTGCACCTTGGTCTCCTCCCATAACTCCATGGGAGCTCTGACCCCATTACCCTCCCTTGACTCACTTTACCTGTGACCCAACCAGTCCATCCTGGACTCTGCCTCACTGTGATCCCTTGAACTAAATGTTAGTATGCATGGGAACCCCATCATCACACATATAATCTTGGAATGGGAAGGAATCAGAAGCACGAACAAAACAAGACTGCCAGATTCAGATATAACACAACTTTTAAAAAGATTTGTTTCTCTCTATCTCTCTATTTAGTGTGTTGTGTGTGTGTGTTCTGTGTGGAGGCCAGAAGAGGGTGTTGGATCCCCTGAAGCTAGAATTACAGGTGGATGTGAGAACCCATCACGGGTGCTGGGAGCAGAATTTGAGGTCTCTGGGTTCTCCACAAGAGTATCAAGTGCTCTGGACCACTGACCCATCTCTCCAGCCCCATAAGCACAAGTGTTAACACTAACACACCATCAACAGAGTTGAAGGAAGGAAGGAATGGCATGCTCCCATCAGAGTCAAGGCCTCGGCCCTCGGCAGCAGCCAGTATGCTGCCTCCCACTGGAAGCCCTTTCTGCTGTGTTTTTATTTCCATCTTGGGGTTGCCTTTACCTTCCTGACCTCCTAATATGAGTCCTTGGTCCATGTTTGAGCTCATCCATGAAATGCAAACTATACCTATGACTTCTGAATTTAGTTTCTATACCAGTCCTTGTAACAGGCTTTCTTTTGGGCCACCAACCAGCTCCCAAATCGTGACATAGAGACCTATTATTAGTTTTGAATGCTCGGCCTCAGCTTAGCTCTTGTTGGAATCTGTTTCTCTTTATCGATGGTTGGCCTCGGGGCTTTTTTTTACCTTTCTCTCCTGCCATCTCTCACTTTCATTGCTTCTCATGTCTGGCTGGCAGCTCTGGCTTCTGGCGCCAGATGTGTCCCCCTCTTTCTCCATCTATCTCTTCACTCCTCTTTTTTTCGAGCCTAGATTTTACCTCCTACTTATTCTCTCTGCTTGCCAGCTCCGCCTATCCCTCTTCTGCCTAGCTATTGGCCGTTCAGCTTTTTGTTAGACCAATCAGGTGCCTTAGGCAGGCAAGGGGAACCAGATGCAACACATCTTTCCATAGTTAAACAAATGCAGCACAAACAAATGTAACACATCCTTACATCGTTAACAAAGGCAGCATAAACAAATGTAACACATCCTTACATCGTTAAGGAAGGCAGCATAAACAAATGTAACACATCTTTGCCTAGTTAAAATAATATTCTGAAACAAGTCCTCTTCCCTAAAGTCTAGTCTCTTCTGTGAAGCTATCTACAGATGCCTCCCTGGGGGCTGAGAAACACTGCATACTCATCATGAACTAAACTACACTGTTTACCCCCGCCCCCCAGGCTGCTGTTCTTGTCTTCCCGGGCTTAGAAAATGGCCTCACCATTTGCTGTTTCATTCTGTCCCTCACCCTGGAAGTTATCCTTTGTGACTAATCTCTCCCACCCCAGTTAACTGCATGAGAAGTACCCCACGTCCACCACCTTGATCCAGGCTGTCCATCACTCTTCATCTAGGGTGTCTGCAGCAGCCTGTTGGACCTGGCCTCCTGTGTCTGCCTGATTTCTGTACATTTCAATTAAATAATCTGGTCACTGGCCACCAGATATCCCAATAGTGGATGACTAGACACTTTAGACCAAACTTCTCACAGATAAGTAGGAAAGCCAGACAAACCGGAAATGTGGAGTGGGGAGGGGGGGTGTTTATCATGGCGAGGGAGGCGGGTCTGGCGTCTGCAGCTACTTCTCCCTGGAGAAGATGGCCAGTTTTGCACAGAGAGCTGAGACATGGAGCAGGGCTTTTGGCACCCTCTGATGGCTACGGGAAGGGATGATGCACAGGCCCGTACCCCAGGATGGGTCCTTTTTCTAGGTGTAACAGACAGAATTAGATGAGGCCTCTCTGCATAGGCGCCCAGCTGCAAACCATCTAGTAACCCAAGCTATGACAGAGATCCCAGAATTTTGGAATCCTAAGGCCTTAACAAACTTCAAAAATTGCTTTTACTCACTTATTATTTTGGACTTCACTGGCTTTCTTTTTTTCAGACGAGTCCTATACCAGGCTGGCTTCACACTTGTGATGATCCTCCTGCCTCATCTCCCCAATACTGGAATTACAGGAGGGAGGCACGATGTTCAGTGGAAACATTATTTTGAACAATTGTTATATGTGCTCTCCAGCAAGAGGTGGAAAGTGACCAAGACAGCAAAGGAACATAGCAGAAGGAACTCAGGATCGAGTACGGACAATCTTCTTAAAAGACCCACAGGACCCCGGTTATGAAGGCCACAACTTGTTTTTATTTTGTTCTCTCTCTCTCTCTGTCTCTGTCTCTCTGTCTGTCTCTGTCTGTCTGTCTCTCTCTCTCTCTCTCTCTCTCTGTGTGTGTGTGTGTGTGTGTGTGTGTGTGTGTGTGTGTGTCTTTCTTGGTCTCTCTCTCTCTGTCTTTATCTGTCTCTCTGTCCATCTCTGTCCATCTCTGTCTTTCTTTCTCTCTGTCTCTCTCTCTGTCTTTATCTGTCTCTGTCTTTATCTGTCTCTGTCTGTCTTTATCTGTCTTTGTCTTTATCTGTCTCTGTCTCTGTCTGTCTTTGTCTCTCTCTTTCAAGGGTCCTACCATGTAACCCAAACTGGCCTCACACTGTGATTCTTCTTCCTCAACCTCCCAAATGCCAAGACTTACAAACATAAACCACCATGCCAAACTGCAAACGTCCAAATGACTGTATTTCAAGATCTAAAAGACAAGATTAAAGTTTCAACTCTGCAGGATGGCTCAGTGGGTAAGAGCGCTTGCCATGAAAGCCGGATAACCTGAGTTTGGTCCTTGGAACTCGGGTAAAATGCCAGGTGTGGCGGCGTACATCTCCAATCCCAGCATCCCTATGTCCGGATAGAGGGCAGCTCCAGGCAGCTTACAAGCTGAGCTAGCCTGGAGTCTTCAGTGTGGCAGAAACAAAAGACCCTTCCTCAAAATCAAGATGGGAGGTGAGAATCAACTTGGGAAATTCTCCTCTGACCTCCACACGTTGCAGTGACCCACATGCATCCGCGCTCACACACAAAACAAATAAACTAATTGTGTGTGTTTTGTTTGAGATGGCATCTCATTATGTTGCTAACTTTGGCCAGCCTGAAATTTGCTATGTAGACCAGGCCGGCCTGAAATTCACAGAAATTCACCCATCTCTACTTCTCAAACACTGGAATTAAGGTGTGTACCTTCATGCCCAGCTTAACTAATTAAAAACAAAAAAGAAGTTCATCAGTGCTCTGGTAACTGGGAATGAGAAGCTGGAATTAGGAACTCAATGCTAATAGCGGGTTAGACACAAACATGAAGAAAAAACGAAACAGTGAACTGTAAATATCTAGAATGAAATGCAAGTCTACAGCTTTGGCTACTCAGGGGGCTGGGGCAGGAAGATCGCCATGGCCAGGAACTTGAGGCCAGCCCAACAACATAGTCAGACAGCCACCCAAAACAGAAGTAGAAAACAAGCCACGCAGTGGTGGTGCACACCTTTAATCCCAGCATGGGGAAGGGGGGTGGGGTGGGGGGAGCAGGGGGGGGGGGGGGGGGGGGACGACACAGAGACAGGTGGGTCTCTGTGAGTTTGAAGCCAGCCTGGTCTACAGAACGAGATCCAGGACAGCCAGGGTGACTCTTGCTGGAAAAAAAAAATTAGAAAACAAAAGAGACGTAACAATTTGAGCTGGGTCTCACAAGGAGTCAAGAGAGAACCAACTCCTAAGAACTTTTCTCTGATCTCCACAGGCTATGTAGTGGTCAAAAACCAAACAACCCACTAAACCCAGAAGCTGAGTGTAATAATATAGCCTGTGATCCAGCATCCAGTGGGCCTGGGCCACATAGCAAATTAAAGGATACATAGTAAGACCTCTGGTCAAAAACAAATAAGCAGGGCTGGAGAGATGGCTTAGAGGTTAAGAGCACTGACTGCTCTTCCAGAGGTCCTGAGTTCAATTCCCAGCAACCACATGGTGGTTCACAACCATCTGTAATGAGATCTGGTGCCCTCTTCTGGCATGCAGACATACATGTAGACAGAACACTGTATACATAATAAATAAATAAATCTTTAAAAGACAAATAAGAAAAACCCAAACACTAAAACACACACACACACACACACACTTAGAATCACAGAAATACTAGTATTTCATTATTTTCCAGGTCCCTTGGGAAAAGAACAGCAGTATTAACGAATGCTCAGCTTTGATCATGGTGCATATTTGTGATCTCTAAGAAGAGCTTTGATCATGGTGCATGTTTGTGATCTCTAAGAAGAAAAACCCTATTGTCCTAAGTGTCTGCAAAGGCCCGTCTATAAAAGGCCTAGTCCTCAAGGGTGGCACTACTGGGACGAAGTGGGAGCCTCAACAGGTAGGTTCTAGAGGGAAATTTTAGATGGAGTGAGAGGGCGCCCTCCAAGGAGACTGTGGGGCCTTTTCTCCTCTCTCCTCTCACTCGCTTTTCCCCTTCCTGGCCGTGAGGTGAGCAGCTATACTCTTTCCCACACTCAGCCATAATGTGTTGTTTTCTCACAGGTCAACCAGCCAACTAGTCACGGGCTGAAACTGTGAGCCAGAGCAAACCTGTTTTCTTCACAAGTTGGTTATCCCTGGTGATGGTTATAGTACTGGAAACCTGGCTGGCACGGTAATCTACTGGACCTGTGAAGGAAGGGGGCTCAGATAACTCAGGCGGGCCTCCCACTATTTTTATGAAGTGCTCACAGAATAAAAATTTTACAATGGGGGAGAGTCACAGACGCACTAATGGGGTTCCTCTAAAGCAGTGACTGAGGGCTGGAGGGACGGCTCAGTGAGGTAACGTGTTTGCCGGGCAAACGTCAGGACTGAGTTTGGATCACCAGCACACACGGTAAAAGGTGTAATCACAGTGCTGGAGAGACCCAGGCAGGTGGATGCATGATCTCTCTGGACAGCCAGCCTAGTTGAATTGGTGTGCTCCACGTCTGAGAGACTCTGTCTCAAAACGTAAGGTGGAGAAGGACTAAGGAAGGCAGTCCATGTCAGCCTCTGGCTTCCACATGCACGTGCATGCATGCACGGACAAATGCATGGACACATGCATATAGCATGTGCACACACACCACTGTAGTGACTTGGCACACAGGGTAAAGGTGGGACTGCGACTCTAGAGTGTACCTTTGAAGTGCCTTTGACTTCTTATTCCAAAATAAAGATGAAAAGGATGAAAGAAGTGAAACCCTAAAATCGAATGCCTGCCGGGAAAAATGATTCTACTAATATATTAAACTCATAACATAACCATATCGGGAAAAAATTGTACGTTTAAACTTTTTCTTTGCACATGATGCTCTGTTCCATAAGGACATTTTCATGTTTAGTTGTATGTAATTTGTGAGTCATGGACCAAAACAACAACAACAAACTCCCTCTACCTACTGTGGTAGGATTAGAATGGCCTCCATAGGTTCATATGTTTGGATACTTTGTCCCCAGATGGTGGAACTACTTAGGAAGGATTAGGAGGTGTGGCCTTGTTGCAGTGGGTATGTCACTGGGGGCCAGGCTCTGAAATTTCGAAAGCACCAATGTGTTTCCTGTTTGTGGATCAGGATGTGAGCTCTCAGCCACTGCTCCAGCACCATGTCTGCCTGCCTGCTGCCATGCTCTGCACCAGGATGGTCATGGACTCCCAAACATACCCTTCCTTCTATAAGTTGCCTTGGCCACAGTGTTTTATAACAGCAAAGAACAATAACTAATACATCTAGTATGCTTATTTAACATCATTTTTTCTTTCAGAGCTGAGGACCGAACCCAGGGCCTTGCACTTGCTAGGCAAGCCCTCTACCACTGAGCTAAATCCCCAACCCTGCTTATTTAACATCAATTATTAACATTCATATTGTTGTTGAAGCAATTCTGAAAATTAGGAAAGCAAATAATGAGATTGTTGTAGATTACTATCACCATGGCAGTGTGTGTGTGTGTGTGTGTGTGTCTGTGTGTGTGTGTGTCTGTGTCTGTGTCCGTGTGTCTGTGTGTGTGTGAAGACTAGGGAAGAACCCTCTTGTGGATTTGAACTGGCGTTACCAGGAAGAGCATGGTTCCCAGACAAGACTTTTTTAGTCTCTGAGTGGAAGAACCTGGCAAGTAGCAGCAACACAGCTTCCCGCTCTCACTTCCCCAAGCACCATCCTCAAGCCAGGCATGGTGATGCCTGTCTGCAATCCCAGCACTCAGGAGGCAGAGGCAAATTCAAACTGTCTGCTCTAGCTAGTGAATTCTAGGTCAACCAGGGATACAAAATAACTGAAAATACATATGCATAATACATACATGTATTCACGCATACCATCATTGGTTAGCTCTTGACTCCATGCCTGGCCAAAGGAATATGCAAATTGATCCAGAGAACATCCTAGGCTAGTAGATAAGAATGTTCTCCAAGGCTGATGAGTGTGGAGCAGGGGAGGTCCCCCATGTATGAAACACTTAGTTCCCAACTTGGCACTCTTGGGTGATGGTGAAATATTGACAATGTGTCTTAATTACCATTCTATTAATGTGAGGAGACACTATGACCAAGGCAACTCATTAAAATAAAAAAAAGCATGTAATTGGGGGCTTGCTTACAGTTTTAGAGGATTAGTCCATGTCATCAAGGCAGGAAGCAGATGGGCATAATACAAGAAAAGTAGCTGGGGGCTTTACATTGTGATGCACACACACACACACACACACACACACACACACAGAGAGAGAGAGAGAGAGAGAGAGACAGCGTGAGCAGGCCTGGCATGGGCTTTTGAAACCTCAAAGCCCTGCCCCTAGTAACACACCTCCTCCAACGAGGCCACACCCCTGATTCTTCCCAAACTGTTCCACAAACACATGAACCTATGGAGGCCATTCTCACTTAAACCACCACAAGATATGTAGCCTCATGGGAGATCTTCTAGGACCTGAAAACCTACCTTGATGCCCTTACCCCAGCTCTCCATTTTTTTGTCTCAGCTGTGAGCTTTACCATGGGCTGCTCCAAAGCAGTGGGAACAGCAGATAATGTGTAAAACCTCCCGACAGTGGGCCAAATACGCTATTGTTGTTGTTGTTTTTGTTTTGTTTTGTTTTGGTTTTGGTTTTTCAAGACAGGGTTTCTCTGTAGCTTTGGAGCCTGTCCTGGACTAGCTCTGTAGCCCAGGCTGGCCTTGAACTCACAGAGATCCACCTGTCTCTGCCTTTCAAGTGCTGGGATTACAGGCATGCGCCACCACCACCTGGCTACATTTCTTTTTATAAGTGATTATCTGAGATATTTGTTATGGAAATTATGGAAATCTGACTGACACAATGTGTAAAAGAACTTAGCTATTGAGGCTGGGGATTTAGCTCAGTGGTAGAGCACTTGCCTAGCAAGCACAAGGCCCTGGGGTCGGTCCTCAGCTCTGGGAAAAAAAAAAAAAGGACTTACCTATGGGCTACAGAGATGGCTCTGTGGTTAGGAGCACTAGCTGTTCATGCACTGGACCCTGGTTTGACTTTCAGGACCCATATGGTGGCTTGCAGCCACCTGTGGCTTTAGTTTCAGGGGATCCAGTGTCTCCATCCTCTGAAACGCACAGGCATGCATGTGGTACCCATACATACATGCAGCAAAATACTGAAACACATAAATCTAAGACGTAAAAAAATATGTAGTTTCAGACCTTAAGGGACTCTTACTGGTCATATTGCAGTAATCTGAGCACTGAAAAAAGAAAGAAGGGGCTGGAGAGATGGCTTAGCTGTTAAGAGCACTTGCTGCTCTTCCGGAGGTCCACAGTTCAGTTCCCAGCACCCACATGGCAGCTCACAAACATCTGTAACTCCAGTTCCAGGGGACCTGATGCCCTCTTCTGACCTCCTTGGGCACCAGGCATGCATGTGGAACACATACATACATGTCTGTTATCTTTTATACACATAGAATAGTTCTTTAAAAAAAAAAAAGGCAAAAAATGGGGATTATAGCATAATAAAAGAAAGCAATCATCTGGGAGTCAATAGTAACACTCAAGAGTGCTGGGGTCAGACAGAGGAGATTGTGTTTAGAGAGTATCATTAGTGAACAATGAAGAAATCATAAGTTTGGGAGTTCACTTTTGTTCTGTCCCTTTCTTTGGTCATGTGACACTTCTGAAGTCTGCCAACAAGAGACCATCATCAGAGGCCGCTGCTCAGTCCTGGGCCAGAGCCACAAATCAAGATGAGCCCCTTCTTTGTAACTTAGTCAGAAACAGATTGTGATTTGTCATCGTTTGTTCCTTCCTTCTTTCCTGTCTCTCTCTCTCTTTTTTCTTTGGAGACAGGGTTTTCCTGTGTAGTCAGGCTGTCTTGGAACTCAGAGATCCGCCTGCCTCTGTCTCCTGAGTGCTGGGATTAAAGGTGTGTGTCACCACCGCCTGGCTATAAGCTGTATCTCAACATAAATTCAATGTAAATACCTTTTTAAAAATCAGGGTTTTTTGTGTGTTTTGGGGTTTTTTTTTTGTTGTTTGTTTTTGTTTTTTGTTTTTTTGGGTTTTTTTTGTTTGTTTGTTTGTTTTTTTGATGCTGAGAACTGGCTTAGGGCCTTGTGCGTGCTAGGCAAGGACTTTGGCACTAAACCACATTTTCCTAGATGCAAAAAGCAGCTATAAGCCAAAGGAAATGGAAGAAAAGACTCAAGATAGAAGATAAAAGAGACCAAATGCACAGGAACTAATAAGAGGAGACCAAATGCACAGACAATAAAATCACCAGCTGAGGGTGTAGGTCAGAGATCCAGCATCTGCTCAGGGCCCTGGGCTTGGTAGCCAGCACCCAAAAAAAGAAGTCAACAAAGGCTAACGCTGGTTCTTCATAAGGCCACTGATTCAGCCCCGTCAAGGCAGATCAGGGACAAAGACTCATAAACGATTCCTATGAACATTCAAAAAATGCTAAGAGGATTTTTTTTTTTTTTTTTTTTTAGCACAGGGTCTTGCTGTGTAGACCAGGCTGAATTAAAACTCTCAGTCCCCTGCCTAATCCTCCCAAGTGCTGGGACTGTAGTTATGTGGCACCACACCTGGAAAGAAGGTTTTAGACTTTAAAAAGTATGTTAATAAATGTGACAGTGTGCATAAGCTGCACACAATCCTTGAAAAAGATTTACTAACTTTTTTTCGGGTAATTCATACAAAGAAATGGGCTGGTGAGATGCTTCAGTGGGTAAATGTGCTTGCTGCCAAGCCTGATGACTTAAACGCCATTTCCAGAATCCACATGATGGAAGGAGAAAACCAGCTTCCATAAGTTGTCCTCTGACCTACACAACACAACACAACACACACACACACACACACACACACACACACACACACACCCCTTCAATAAGTAAGTAAATAAATAAATGTAAAATATTTAAAACATAGAAACTGAACACCTATTAAAGAAGCAAAACCATGTCTTAAAGGTTTCACATGCACATACAAATAACTCAAGCACAGAGGGAATGTTAGCTTTCTATTTCTGTAGCAAATAGTGAAATAATCAACTTTCAGAAAGAAAAGGTTTATTTTGATTCATAGCCCAGAAGTTGTAGTCCCAGGCAGCCTGCTTCTGGGGCTCAGGGGCTGTGGGGACATGTTGTGGGGACACGCGGTAAGTGTTTGGCTACACAAAACCTCCTAGGAAGTGAAGAAGAGAAAATGGAGGAGAGAGGGGCCCCACAGTCCTCTTCCAGGGCATGCATGCCCCCCGCACTCACAAGGCCTCCCACTCTGCCCACCCCATAAGTTCCACCAACTTCCCAAATGCACGAGTGGAGAGCTCACCCTTAACACGACCTTGAGAAGACATGTAAGACCCAAACTCCTGCCGAAGGCTCAGCCGGTAAGTTCTTTTAAACAAATTGGGATGAAATCAGCCAATTTATAAACAACACAAAATAAGCCTTTTTCTTCCAGAGAGTAGAGAAAAAGAGTGCCAGGTGACGAGCTAGAATCACCCGGGACACTGGCCTCTGGGCATGTGCATAGGGACTATCTTGATTGAATTGAGGTGAGGAGATTCACCGGTTCCTGGGACCGGTACCCTGGACTGTGTGGGAAGGAAGAAAAAAACAGCACAGACACTCCTTGTTCTCTTGATTGTGGATGTGAAGCGCTCAGCTGCTCCAAGTTCCCTTTGCCTTGAACATCCCGCCATGATGAACTGTATCTTGAATTGTGAGTCAGAATAAACCCTCTGTCCTTTACATTGTCGTCACTGGGGTATTTTAACACAGCCACAGGGAAAGAAAACACAGCTTCCCAGTTCTTTATGAGGTCAGCATGAACCCCATACCAAATACAATAAAGTGTGGCTCAGCAGTGCAGCGTGTGCCTGGTGTGCAGGAGGCCCTCGATTGGACCCATGCACTGAAACAAAGCAAAACTGATGAGACAGTGGAAACAAGGGAAAATTACAGACCATCAGGACAAAAATGAGCAAATCCAATTCTTGTCGTCCATGATATGACAATTATACTGACTCACTACTAAGCAGAGTTTGAGCTAGGAATACAAAGGTGGCTTAATACTGCCTTTTTTTAAAAGATTTATTTATTATGTGTACAATGTTCTGCCTGCATGTATCCCTGCATGCCAGAAGAGGGTGCCAGATCTCATTACAGATGGTTGTGAGCCACCATGTGGGTGCTGGGAATTGAACTCAGGACCTATGGAAGAGCAGTCTGTACTCTTAACCTCTGAGCCATCTCTCCAGCTCCTCACTGCCTTTTAGAAGGAGAGAAATAACAAGATAGAAAACACATTTAATCTACAACCCAATTTTAAAAAACAGCAGAAAGAGAGTATTGGAAGCTCTCCATGATGCCAGGCACCAGGGCTCACAATTGTCATCCTGGAGCTGACTAAGCCAAGGGGATTGTCTTGATCAACACAGAAAGGTGTGTGTGCTGGGGGGCGGGGACAGAGACAGAGACAGAGACAGGGAGACAGAGATTTTTCACAAAGCAGAAACTTCCGATAAACAGTGATCACACCCAACCATCCGACATAGTTCTAGATCTGTTTGCACCTCCTTCCACAGAGGCGGACCTCTGTCCCTCTGGGCTACCATTGTGTCCCTAAGTCATGACAGATTAGAGATATTCCTCATGTATTATTTTACCGTTACAGAAATGGAACCCAGGACCTCATGCATGTTAGGTAAAGCTGTGCCCCCGAGCCATGTATCCACCCCTCCCGTAGTTGATACATGATAAACAAAAGTATTAGATGTTGCAGGTGAGAGGCAGACTCGTGACTTACCCACCTGGATCTCCAACCCCCAACCACAGCCAGGAGCCAGGAGCCCAGGGCCACAACAGTTCTACTAAAGTAGGACTATATTCCTACTAGCTAGCTGCAAGAGCCTAGGCCTACTGAGTTAGCCTAGGGTAACTCAGCGTCCAGAGTCTGGCTTTCCTCAGCTGAGAAATGTGATCAGTGTTGGTCAGCAGGATAATGATACATATTGAATGCACTTGTCCCCAAGGAACCAGCAGGCTGTTATCACCACTCCTTCCATGACGTGCTCATTCAGATGTGTGCGTGTGCTCACACAGGCACTTGCACACACGTGTACCATCCCCAGGTGCCAAGGGACTTTCATCATGAGCCCCAGAGGTCAGGGAAGGCCGTCACTTCCTGGTGAGGTGGCCAGGGATACAGAGAACATAAAGGTCATAGAACAAGTTTCAGGGCTGGAAGGAAGAGTACTAACTAAAGTCAAGGCCCTAGAAGGGCGGGACTAGGAGTCACAGACTAATCTCCCCTCAGGACCTGAGATGTTGGCTATGTCCAGATCAACCCAGACACGATGACACTATGCAGGCTACTGCAGGAGCAGGTCCAGTGTGTGGAGTGAACTCACCTGGGTGCTCACAGCCATCCCGTGAGGGAGGGGCCGGCCTAAACGCCACTTCCCAGAGGAGAAACCGAGGCTCACGTGATGCTGCTATAGCTTGGCCTGAGGCACCGCTCTCCTCTGAACCAAGGGTGCAACCCTCAGACACCAGGTGGGCATGAAACAACAGTTCACACTCAGTCCCTAGGGCTCAGCTGACGCCGCACTTGTGGCCCAGGGTCAGTCCAGATGGCAACCCTCCGGAAACTTGCTCCCCAGAACCCCAAGGGAGCCCTACCTTCTGCAGTTTTGGTAACTAAAACTATGGCCATTATGTGCCCAGGGCGGGGCAGATTGGGGTCGAAAGGGGAGGGGACTTTGGGAAGACTGTCCCTCCCACAGCCCTCCCACCCTGGCCAGAGCAGCAATAGTAAGGGGGAAACCCCAGACCACGTGAATGCCTGCTGTGATACTGGCCAGGTTCTTCCCCTGGACCAACGAATGTCCTAAGACAAAAGGAAAACTCTTGGCCAGGGGACACAGCATCTGGGGCACCTTCCTGAGGCCTAGCCTGGCTGTGGTCCCTGACCGAGTCTCCTTCACAGTAAATAGCTGGGGCCGGAGGCTCCTTCCCACTCCTGGTTTCTTAAAACAAGAACAGGAAGCCGGGAGAGTTGTTTGATCAAACGCTGGCGGGAAACCCACATCCGCTTTCCACCGGGGAGAGCGTGAGCGAGCGTTTAGAGTACAAGGGTGTAACACAGGCTTGTTACACCATCATGGACCAAACGCTGCTCAGAGACCTTCCTCAGAGATATGTAGAAGCACCCCGTTGTTCATGGGGGGGCTGCTCATCTGGCTGGTTATCTGTGGGGCCTGAGCGCGCGTGCACACATGAGCGGACACACCCCCCCCACCCCACCCCACCCCACACACACCCTAGCCTCATTTACAGCTTTGCATTCTGGGAGGATTAAGTAGACACCACATCTCACAGGAAAGAGCAACCATTGGTTAACTCTTGCTTCCCCTGGGAACACCACGTGGAGTAGAAAAGACGTCCTGTCCCGTCCCATACTGGTCCCCGAGCTGCCAAGTTAAATGGAGATGTGGAGGAGGAGACAGAAAGCCTGGGAACTCAGAGGACCAGGTCAGGAGGGGTGGGGGCTACTATGAGCATGGGAGGTGGGAAAGAATGGATAGACAGATGGATTAAGGAAGGAAGAAGGGAAGGGTGGGTGAATTCAAGAACAGCAAAAGAAAGCATGCCAGAGCGATCTTTTGGACTGAGACCACCATTCTCCCTGGCGCAGGACCCAGCCTTGGGTGTATAAAGCACTTAGACCCCCACAGTGGGCTGATATTCTGGGAAGGAGACCCAGATAACTGGAAGGAAGAGAAGGCTTGCTGGGTTTCTGGGGGTCCAGTGGGAGGCAGGGGATCAGGAGTGGCTGTGTCCAGGGGTTGGGTTTCCTGGACGATGGTCGGGAAACACCCACCGAGGCTCCTGCCACGCCCTCTTCCTCTTACCCTGCCAACCATCATCAGTCACTCTACTCACCAGGGCCAGAGCCTGCCATAGAGAGGGCGGTCCTGATCGATGTGGTACTGTGTGTGTGTGTGTGTGTGTGTGTGTGTGTGTGTGTTCTGAAAGTCTTGGAGAAGTAGCCTGGCCCTGGGGAAGCATTGTGTGCGGCAGGTAGGTAGGACCTGCATACGGAACCCCTGCAGCCTGTTACCCAGGCCCCTGAAAAAGTTCCAGCCTTGCTCAGGACAAGCAGGGACAAGGGAGCAGGCCTCCTTCGGTCTGCCTTTCCAAACAGCATTGTCCAGGTGGCCTTCTTGAACACAAGTCACCCTCTTGGCAACACTGTCCTGGGTCCCCATCTTCCCTACGGACACACCTACCGTGCAAGAGCCCTGGGGTTGATGTAGGAAGCTAAACACACACAGCCCTTACCTCACAGCCAGCGTGGTACTCACGTGTCCTCGTCACACCCTCCCACGGTCACACAGTCTCCAGAAGCAGCCAGCCGCCAAGGGCCACCAAGCTCACACCCACCTCTTACTCACCGTCCGATGTCTGAGCAGACCTTGGAGTCAGCAGCTACAGCAGCGTGTTCAAAGGCATCGGGGCCACAGGAGGCACGATGATGGGAAAGGGCCACAGCCACCACAATGAGACCCAGACCCAGACCCAGACCTAGCAGGACCAGGCAGACTGTGGCCCTGTGACTCCAGGCCATGGCTCAGGGGTCCAGGGAGAGAGAGGAGGCAGGTGGGCACACAGGGCAGTGGACAGACAGAGGAACAAACTGGCAGACCTAAGTGAAAAGGAAACTACAGGTAAACTCAGGCAATCGGATAGATGGAAAACAAAACAAAACGAAACAAAACAGTGGGTCCAGAGATAAGTTATCACGCAGGCCAGAGAACTGGGTAGAAAAGATAATAGATAGGCTTACAGATAGGTAGGTAAGCAGGTTTACGAAGGACCAACAGGAAGCCAGCCAGCCAGCCAGCCACATGGGTTTATGGAGAGACAGACAACAGACGGACAGACACAGGGGCCAGGCTGCCACCCTCCTCCGGCGCTTGCTGCAGAGGCAGATCTGGCCACAGGTCTGAACTTCCAGTTTTTAGCTCCTACAGCTTGGCCCTGGAGGCAGGCCAGGCATCTACAGGGAGTTTTTTCTTGCGGAGAAGGGCCAGCTGCTGCTGTTAACTCTTTCACTGCCAGTTGATCCCAGGGTCTTTCCTGGTGGCCCCACAGCACCCGGGGGCTCCTCATCCCGGTGCCATCCAGGAATGTGAGGCTTGCCGAACCCAGGAGAACTCATGGCACAGGGCTCACGGAGGCTCTCTTCGCCACTCCCCTGGCTCCCAACAGCTCAGGGTCAGGGTGTCTCCTGCAGGGTGGAGCTCCATCCCCTAGTCCCACACTCTCAGCTGGTTTCATCTAGGCAGCAGCTCAATCTACGCCCCACATGGTACAGGGAAGTGGAGCAAGGCAGCCACTCAGGACCATTTATCACAGCCTGGCACAGCCTCATCCGTACATGGGAAGGGGGTGAGCAGATGGGCCACACGTCTAATCCCTGGCACCCAGTGCTACTGGATCATCCACCCTGGGACATGGTGACCCAGAAACACAACCTTAGACCTTTAGAGGGTGAAGATGCCCTGTCTGGGTACCCTCACTTCTACAGGCTCAGAGCCACACTGGCTGCTAGCCTGCCTTCTTGGGTCCAGTGGTACTCAAGACAATGCTGGTGAACCTCCTCCTCTTGGGGGCCTGGCTCGGGTCCAGTCTTTCCCTGGCCTTAGGATGTTCAAATGGGAGGCAGCTGGAGCAGTGAGGCCCCCACTGAGGTGCTCTCTTGAGCAGACTTAACAGGCTTGCAGGGCAGAAGAGCCCTGGGCTGGACTTCCTCTCTGAGTCCTTCCCAGCATCCCTCACTCACTCTTTCCGCTGAGCATGGCCCTTTCTCATCTCCATACCCCTTGCTTGATATCAAAAAAAAAAAAAAAAAAAAAAAAAAAAAAAGGGCCACAGAGAGAATGTCTGCACTAGCCACTCAGCCTGTCAAGTGTCCCATCCAGAGGCTCTGCTCAGCTTGGGCGAGAGACACTGTTTCCTGTAAGTCTGTTCCCACATCTGCCTAGAGGGAGAGGGGAGCATCTGTGGGAATCTCCCCCATCCCAACTGTCCCCCACAGTGCTATGTCATTCATTGATCAACCAGGAGCCAGAGCACCCACTGGCCACAGCCCTCAAAGCCGTGGGGGTCGAGTAGGCATCGCCCGGAGTGGAGAGGCAACTCTGAGAATTCTCGAAGGACTGCAATCATGCTGGACTTGGTGGGAAGTCTGTTCTGGGCTCTGAAGCCCTTTACCCAGGAAGCGATGGGGAAAGACGACGGTATGGAAAGGCCACTCAGGTCCCCAAGTCCACAAAGAAGTTCTAGGCTAAACCCCATGGGTCTGGGAGAGCCAGGGACACCTTCAGCACCCTGGGTTCACGGAACTCTCTGGCCAGTCCCACACTGTGACACACCACACCTCAACACACTAACCTGCCTTCTCCTCTACACATATGGAGGAATGACCGCCACCCTCTTATGGCCCAGCTTCTGCCTTACCCAGGGAACCCCAGAGACACAGACCCTTCAGGCCCAGACATGGATCATACCAACAGGCATAAAATCCTGCTTTCCTGTGGGCAGGTTGGAAGCACCAGGATTTCTAGCCTCCTGGGTCCCTCCTCCAGCCACTGGGCTTCTTCCCTCAGAGCCCCCAACTTGTGCTCACTTCTAGGGGCAATATTTAGCTCTGAGGCTGGGAGTGCCCCAATGGTCCACTTCTATATCTACAGTGTCTTGCGACCTGTTCATAGCCGTGAGTCCTACAGACCTCGGCACGTTGGGAGGGCTGCCCTTTAGGAGTGTGCTGGCTGGTTTTATATCAACTTGACACAAGTTAGCGTCATTAGAGAGGGAGCCTCGGTTGAGAAAATGCCTCCATGAAATCAGGCTGGAGGCAAGCCTGTAGAGCATTTTCTTAATTAGTGATTGATGGAGGAGGGCCCAGCCCATTGTGGGTGGGAACATCCTGGTGCAGATGGTCCGGGGTTCTGTAAGAGAAAGCAAGCTGAGCAAGCCAGTCAGCAGCGCCCCTCCATGGTCTCTGCATCAGCTCCTGCCTCCAGGTTCCTGCCCTGTGTGAGTTCCTGCCCTGATTTCCTTTGGCGATGAACAGTGATGTGGAAGTGTAAGCCAAATAAACCTGTTCCTCCCCAAGTTTCTTTGGTCATGGTGTTTCATCCCAGCAATAATCCTGACTAGGACAAGGAGAGATGCTGTGCCTAACTGCTCTTCTGGACTCACTCACTTTGAGCTCTGTTCTCCTCGTGGATCTGTGTGGGTTTCCTGCAGCTTGCTGACCCGTGTTCTTTGAGAACTTGTAAGACAAGCTTGGATTTCACTCTGGGTCTGTGTTTGGAAATTGATCTCAAGTATGGCTCTGGCCAAGCTGCCATGTTTCTGCCTCTTGTCTAGTCTGCTTCCCTTCAGTTTTACCTCCGTAAATGCTGGGCAATGAAAGCCCACACCTACCCTGGACATGAAGCATTCCCAAGGTTTTCCCACAGCTAAGCGGTTGCTTTATCGCCCCTGTAAACAGCATGGTCGGGGCGCCCTCTAGTGGCTGATACTGGAAGTGTTACTGCCTAGGACAATTTAGGATGAGGACTCCCCCCTCCCCGACTCCGAGGCACACTGCCTCCCCCTGCCCCCCCACTGAAAGGTTGAGGTTAGCTCCATCCCTAACAGTAGTAAGTCTTGGGATCCTGTGTCACCATTCTCCCAGTCCAATGGCTCCATTTCATAACCAGACACTAAAATCCAAGATATGGGAAGTCCAACCAGCAAGACTTCCTGGAGCTCGGCAGTTGAGCCCATTTATTGTGCTTCCCTGTCCCATTCGGGAGCAGCATGTCCTCCAAAGTCCCACTCTTGTTCCTGGGCTGTATCTCGTCCTGGATTGCAGGTTGGTCTTGCCTTTTCTGAGCACTCAGTAGCCAGCTGGCTCCCCGCCTTTCCTGGAGTCTGAGGCAGCTGCCCAGCCACTGGATGTTCGAACAACGGCCTGAACCACGGCGATGAAGGTGTTGGTGACCTCTGTGTAATGGTTCCGAGTCTTCAGGCCTGCAGCCACCACCTGCGGGTGAGAGGGCCAAAGGAGTCTCAGCAAGGCCCCATCTGTGGCTGAAACCACCCCTGTATGGTCATGGGCCTCACAAACCCAGTTAGTGCTCCTTCTGGCCAGGTGACCAGCAGTAACTAGAGAGAGGCCGCTGGGTTTCTAAGGTCTCCTGGGAACAGGCCGTTTGGCTGTCACTGAGCAAGGGTGCAAGGTGACCCATGTTGAGGGCCTGGGGACCGTAGGCCTCGGACAGGGGATACTAGCCACTCTTTGCTCTGATGACTCGGAAGACGCCAGTCCCCAATCGAGGCTGTCCTCTCACCCACACCATCATTTTGCTCCCTCGGCTCTCGGCCTACCTCATCGATGTTTTTCTCTATTGTTGTGGTGTTGGGCAAAAGTTGGTTGTGTAGACGGGGCTCCTCCACCGCTCTCTTCACGTCGTAGCCAAACCACAGGTTGTTGATGATGGCCTGGAGGGGGAGGAGAGACGAGATGTCAGCAGAGTCCCGGAGCCAGGGCAGGGAGAGATCGGGGTAGGAAGGGTTAGGCCAAAGGCATGTACCAGTGCGGTGGATGTGGTGATCTGGGTGCCTCCTGATGCTCCCACTACCATCTGGACTTTGCCATCCTTATCCACAATGATTGTAGGACACATGGATGACAGTGGCTGCTTGCCTGCGGTCCATAGGAGGAGACAGAGAGGCTGGTTGGTCGCCTGTCAGGGTAGCAGCCCCCCCTCCCAACTCAAGATTCCCACCCTCACCTGGCTTGATGAAGTTGGCTGGTGAGGGCAATACCCCAAACTGGTTGATGAAGTTGGGTGAGCTGAAGTCATCCATCTCATCATTAAACAGGATACCACTGACCCGAGAAAGGACCTTGGAGCCAAAACTGAAGATAGGCCAGCTCAGATAACAATATACTGACAACCCAGCCATTTCCCACCTGGTACCCACCCATACCAGGCCCAAGAGTACCCCCTAGAAGGCCCACCCTAGGCATGCTACCAAGGTGGGGCCTCTGTTTCCCAACATGAAAGAGGGAGGCCCTCACAGGAAATGAAGATAGCTCCCAACCCACTACCCCTGTCCCCGCACTGCCCAGCAGCCGCACAGCCCCTACTAGAGGTTGATGGTGCTTGTGGCAGACACGGCACTGCCATCCTCCGCAACCACAGACAGGTGAGCAGTGCCCCCATCATCAGGGAGGTAGAACTCAGGCTCATAGTAGGAGGCCGGATGAGTGGTTCCATCAGAGATACGGGCTCGAAGCTGAGCGGCGAAGAACTCAGAGCTCATGTTGCGGATCACCTGCCGAGACCCCAGAGCTGGCCTGAGGAGGTTAGGAGGAAGCAGGGGGAAGGGAGACAACAGGGCTGGCTGTCCTAGCAAGTTTCAAGAGGCCCCAGCCGTGGATCTGACCACAACTTACCTCTATGCTAAACCAGGACTTCCCCAGGACCAAGGACAGCACCTCCTAAATCCTGTCTGCCACCCTCTGTCACCTCCAGCTGATGTGTCTGCCCATCCCCCAAGCCTCTAGACTCTTGCCATGATCTTCCATGATTTGTGAGATTATTTATGGAACGTGTGCCACATGCTCAGAGCTGAGGAACCAACAGGGAAGAGACCCACAGGTCCTGCCTCCCTAGCAGGCAGGAAGAATCCTAGAAATGAGGGGCCAGAAAACAGGGATGGAAAAGGGGAAAGCTGAAGGCATTTCAGTGGAGATGGTACCTAAAATGAGCCCAGATTGAAGCAAGTTAAAAGGTAAGTACAAAGGTCCTGGATAACAGAGAATGTATGGGATGAGGAGAGAGGGTGCTGGCTAGCACGCATCCATTCTGTAAGGTCTCATTGGTCTATAAAGAGCGGTTTGGCTTTTGCTATGAGCCACACACAAGCTTGGGGTAGAGGAGCAAGCAGATTGGGAAACATTTACATAGAGTCCCTCTGGGGGCCATGGAAGGGCTGTGGACAACCAGACTGAAGATGAAGATGTCACTGTGGGTGGGAGAAAAAGAATAAAGGATGTCCTTGAGGTTTTTGGCCTGGAGTTGCCATTAACTGGGAAAGCACATGCTAGAGGAGGTGCAGATGTAGGGTAGGGGGGGACCTGCGTGCTTTGGGACACACTCCCATGATACACTGAAGAACACGGCTTGCTTGGGAGGATGGGCCCATGTGCACAGGCTCATGTATGAAATTTACAGGCAAACAGAGATACAAACACAGCATGGGCACACGATGGCTGCTGAAGGCTAATGGCGAGAGATGGGGAGGAAGAGGAAATGAAGGGGCAGCCAGGAAGAAAGGGACCCTGGGACCTGTCAGGTTTAGGCTAAAGGCCAGCTAGGCCACTCCCCTGCAGCAGCCTTTCCCTGTCTTCCTAGGCCCGAAGCTACTGACAAATCCCCTATTAAGAGTCTGTCTGTACATCTGTGACAGGCTCCCCAGGTATCCCGACACCAGGAATGAGCTGCTAAATCCCAGACCACATTCAGTAAAGGCTGTCCTGAGGTTCTGCCTAGCTCCACCCACTAGCTGACTCTGGGATCCCTGTGGCTGCAGGGCAAGGCAGACACCCCACCTGCCTGTGAGTCTGGGACTCTGAGGTGTCCCCAGGTCCCCGAAGGGCAGGTGCCATTTCTCCTCTCCCAGTGACAATGTACAGACCCCAGGCTAACAGACTCTGGGACATCCTAGGGCTACTGGTAGAATGGGTTCATCTTCACTGCACCCCGTCCTCCACCATGATACATTAGCAAGATTCCTTCCTCCCTTCCTCACCATGCAAGATGCTCTGTCCCCTTCCCCCTATAGACCTAGAACATTCTTGGCCGAGCAGCCTCAAATCTCTTTTCTCTTCAGACCCCTCCACACTCTCACTGGCATCAGATAAATCTCTCAGGGCATGGTGGCACAGGCTTTGAATTCCAGCACTCAGAAGGCAGAGGCAGGTGGATCTCTGTGAATTCAGGTTTTTGTCGCAGTGACAAAATGGTCTACCACCAGAGGCACCATGGCAAAGCGTAAGTCGTGATTTGATGAACAGTGCACCTAGAAGACACTGAGACCCTGGGGTCGGGGTTCCACCACTGGCAGATAGTGAGTCATGTGATCTTAACGCTGGGCTTCTCACTCAATGGGTGAAGCCATTGCTCTTGGGAAACGCGTGGTAAAGAGGAAGGAAAGGCTTATAGCAAAATGCTCACAATCAAGTAGGGGCGCCAGGGACAGCGCACGGGTGCACACTGATGTTTTAGGTTGGTTTGCCTGTGGCTACAGTTTTTTGCAAAATGAAACGGGCTAGGCTTGGTGACTTGTGTCTGTCACCCCGGTACTAGGAGGCTGAGGTAACAGAGTTGCCTCGAACTTGAAGCCATTTTGAACTACAGAGTGAAGCTCTTTGCTCACCTAGTCTTACCCCTCCCACACCAGTGTCTCATCATTCCTGAGGGATGCAACCTCTCCATCCATTCCTCCCTTCTGCACTGAGCACTTGAGAATCTTCCAGGCCAAGAGCCCAATCATGGGTAAAGGATCCGAGACAGGATGCTGGATCCCGGGTGGAGGGCGTGGGGGGTGGGGAGGATAACAACACACCAATTATCCATTCTCAAGTCTGTTTTCCTCACACTATGAGCTCCACAAAATGGAGGTCAGGGCATAGAGTAACAAGCCTACCCTGAAACCAAACTTAGGTTCAGAAAGCATGCATAAGGCTGGGGGTGAGCTTTCAGAGCTCACCCAGCACCCCTTTGCCAGGTCTCTCACCCACTGTGGGATAGCCCCTTACCTGAGACACATCGACAAACTTTGGGTCACCAAGCATGGTCCTCTTGGCATAGGCAAACCGAAAGGCCTCCACAATTCGGTGATACGTCAGCGCCTTCTGCTCAGGGGTTGCCACACTCTTCGGAGAGAGGTCGTATCCTGAGTGGTAGCCAAGCACACATTGGCAGGCAATTAGGGCCTGGAGGGCTCAAGGGGTTAATAGCTCTCTGAGCCATGTTCCCCACAGTCTGCCTTAGGAAAAGAAATACATAATAACTAGGGCTGGGGACTTAGCTCAGTGGTAGAGCACTTGCCTAGCAAGCACAAGACCCCGGGTTCAGTCCTCAGCTCCAGGGAAAAAAACAACAACAAAAAACCAACAGCAGTGGCCATTTGAGAAAGATATGGTCAAGACAAGGGCACAGCAACATGGACATGACAGGTACAGTTTGAGGGACCCAAGGTCTATAGGTTTCTGGAAGACTACTTGGATGGCCAGAAATACACTCTGGGCAAGGCCTGCCTCACTCTTCTTCTTCCTGGACATTTTTCCTCTTCTAGCTACTGTTACCCCTCCCTCCTGCCATGGGGAGCCCTGGCACTCAACACTTCTCCAGGAGACCACAGCCATGAGGCAGGGCGGACACTATCAGTTCACTGATGGAAAGACAGAGGGCAAAGAGACCCAGTAAACATGGAGAACCAGGAAGGACACTCTATGTCCCGGCTCCTTAGCAGGGCTAGAGAGAGAGAACTCACCTTTGAGGATGTTCAAGATGAGAACCAGCACTGGCCCGCTGAGTGGGGCACTGGGCACATACAGTGTCGAGTCCCCAAGGCTGATGCTCATCGGGTGCTCAATCAGCTCTGCGCGGTAGTCATTCAGGTCCTGGACCGTAATAATGCCTCCTGCCGTGGGACAGCGGCTCAGTGGATGTGCGTTGGGATTGTACCATGGTTGGGGACAGGGTTGTATCATGTGGGACTCGGTTTACCACTGGACAGAGGATAGGATGAAACCAAGAAGTATGGCCAAGGGTGCAGTATGGGGCCAGGGCCGTTTACGAAGGAGGTTGGTCACCATTGAGTAAAAAGATAAGTGTGTACCACAGTGAGGAGACAGTCTATACCATCAGAAGGGACCACAGTGCCATCAGACTGGTAGCCCTGACCATCACCAGGAGCCCTAGGCACTAATGGTGCTTACTACCTATGCCAGACCCAAACAACAGCCTCCTAACCAACCTTCTTTCATCTCTGCAGCCAGAGGTTGTGGTGATAGTTTGTTTGTACTCTATTAAAACTTGCCTGAAGATCAGAGGATGGAGCCAGCCACAGAGTTAAACATAGAGGCCAGGCAGTGGTGGCACACACCTTTAATCCTAGCACTTGGTTTTTGTTTTGTTTTGTTTTTTCAAGACAGGGTTTCTCTGTGTAGCTTTGCACCTTTCTTGGGACTCACTTGGTAGACCAGGCTGGCCTCGAAATCACAGAGATCCGCCTGGCTCTGCCTCCCGAGTGCTGGGATTAAAGGTGTGAGCCACCACCACCCGGCTAATCCTAGCACTTGGGAGGCAGAGATCCGTCTGGGTCTCTGTGAGTTCAAGGCCACACTGGGCTACATGAGATTGATCTAGTCTCGGAGAGAAACAGAGCCAGGCAGTGGTGGCACACACCTTTAACCCCAGTATTTGGGAAGGACACATGCCATTAATCCCAGTACTAGGAAGGTTGAAATAGGAAGTGAAATGGCTGGGCGGAGAAAGGCATATGAGGTGTGGGGAGACAGGAACTCAAAGCCTTTTGGCCAAGGACTCAGAGACATTCAGTCAGGATTTGTGGAGTTGGCGAGGTGATAAGTGGCTGTTGCTTGTTCTTTTGCCTCTCTGATCTTTTAACATATCTGGCTCCGGGTTTTTATTATAAGACCATTTAGGATTCGTACAACAAGAGGTCTTCCCCAAGTGTAGACTACCCGCTTCTTCCATCCCACCCTTCCCAGGCCCCTCCCTCATACACAAACATGTAGATGGGAGAGGACTCCCGATTCCCTGAGGAACTGGTGCTAAGTAGGATTTACAGCCATAGATGTCAACATGCTAATTCCCCCACTTCATGAAACAGGACAGAAATAACAAGGTCACAGCCAAGCCCTCAGGCTGCCCCATCCAAAGCCCCCCTAAGAACCCTCTCAGAAATTCTTCCTCAGACCTTGTAACCCTCCCAGTGAGGGTTACCCCTACTCACGCTCTAGGGTGTTTCCTGTGCAGCTCAGCCTGCCTCTAGGGATGAGCCAGGAGCTATGGATCCCAGTGATCCACACTGACCCTCCCCTGCCAAGTGCTCCCTGAGGACCCAGATGCCAACCTAGGCAGGGAGCATCTCAGAGCCGGGGTCCCATTCACTTGAGCCCACTTACCAGCCTCCTGGATGTCCTTCACAATCTGGGCTGTGAGGCTCCCATTGTAGAAGGCCTGGGCACCTTCCTGGGCCAGTACCTGCAACGTATCGGCCAGCCTTGGCATAGTCACTGTCTCGCCTTCCCGAAGCACCTTCCCTTGACGGCAGAAGACCTCGCTGGGGCAGAGAAGACTCTCATGTAAGGCATCAGATGCGGAAAACTGGACCTGTCATACCTTACACCTACCCCTCACCCTTTGGTCCTCAGGATGTAGAGTACAGGTAGAGCCTGTCTGTGGGGAGGCTGTCATCTCACTTGGGGTTCCTAATGTCCCATCCTGCTCAGACCACAGTGTTCACTCTAAACCATGTTCTAAATGTGTCTACACACACACACACACACACACACACACACACACACACACACACACACCCCAGGCTGATTTACTTAGATACTTAGACATGAGGCTGCTCACCACAAGGCAGGTGTCTGTTCAATGATGTCCCGTTTTCTGTCCAGGGCCATTGCCAAGCCCTTGCCCACAGGGAAGCCATAGCGGGCCAGCTCAATGCTGGGCTGGAAGAGGCGAGCCCAGGGCAGTCGCCCGTGCCGTTGGTGTGCCAGCTGGTAGCCACTGATTTCACCAGGAACCGCCACTGAAAGGCCACCTAGGAATCAGGGATGAGGGGAAAAGAGTTTGAAAGAGAGAGAGAGAGAGAGAGAGAGAGAGAGAGAGAGAGAGAGAGAGACTGAGTGAGTCTGGTCACTGGGACCATAATCCCTGTTACTAGGAGGCTGAGGCAGGTGGATCTCTGTAAGTTCAAGGCCATCCTGGTCTACAGAGGACAGCCAGAGCTACATAGAGAAACCCTGTCTCAAGAAAACCAAATTTAAAAAAAAAAAAAAAGAAGTGAGCAAAGGGCCGGTGTGATTACTCTGTAGTAGAATGCCTATCTGGTTTGTTCCTAGAACCATATTAAAAAACTACCATCAGCCGGGTGGTGGTGGCGCATGCCTGTAATCCCAGCACTCGAGAGGCAGAGGCAGGTGGATCTCTGTGAGTTCGAGGCCAGCCTGGTCTACAGTACTAGTGCAGGACAGGCTCCAAAGCTACAGAGAAACCCTGTCTTGAACCCCCCCCCCCCAAAAAAAACCCAAAACTACCATCAGCAGCAGCAGTGTTCCAGGCACTTTCACTGGCCCATTTAATGCTGGGTCTAGAGCGGCTTGGAAGGAAAGGGATTTGTTGTTAGGGATCAAACCCAGGACCTCACTGAGCTACATCCCCATCCTAGGCAAAGAGAAATTTAAGATCACAGCTGAGCTCCACAGGCAAGAAGTGCTGGCCAAACACTTCTCAGAGGGTACAGAGCAGGGAGCAGGTGGCCGTGCACTAAGGTGTGCTGGCCCAGAGGAGTGGATGTGTCTTCCATGCTCGAGTTCCTGTATCAGGCCTATGGTTATACACAAGACTTGGGAAAAGCCAGACCCCTCCCAACTCTCAGTCTGCGTTACCCTCTGACATTCCTGTCCCAGACAAACCCTGGGCTGCTCTAGAACATAACAAAGTAAAATCATCAACGAGATGGACCAGCTTTGTGGCAAGAGCCAAGTCCTGGCTAGTTTTATGTCAACTTGAGAGTCATTGGAGAGGAGGGAGCCTCAATGGAGAAAAAGCCTTCCATAAGATGGGGGTGTAGGCAAGCCTGTAGAGCATTCTCTTAGTAACTGAGGTGGGAGGGCCCAGCCAATTGTTGGTGGTACCACCGCTGGGCTGGTGGTCCTGGGTTCTACAAGAAAGCAGGTTGAGCAAGCCACGGGGAACAAGCCAGTAAGCAGCACCCCTCCATGGCCTCTGCATCAGCTTCTGCCTCCAGGTTCCTGTCCTCACCGCTTTTGATAATGGACTGTTATCTGGAACTGTGAGTGAAATCCACCCTTCCCTCTCCAAGTTGCTCTTGGTAATGGTGTTCATCACAGCAATAATAACCCAAACCAAGACAGGCCCTTTCCTCCTTTCTACTACACAGCTCAGAAGACCTGACACCCGGCACACAATCCCAACTTAAAAGCAATCTTCATTGGGGGTTGGTGAAGCTGCTCCATGAGAGAACACTCGCTTAGCATGCATGAGGTACCAGGTTTGATTCCCAGTACCACAAACAAAACAAAGACAAAAACAACAAACACACAAGTCACCCCTCTTCTGAGCTCTCTGGTCTCACATAACCCTGCCTGGGAAGCTCCCAGGTGACCCCGGTGCTGTTGGACCCAGCATCCTGCTCAAGTCATACTGGGTTATGACTCTTCTCAGCCACCTACATCATGCCTGCCTGTCCTCCCTCTCCTCAACATCCACTTGGTCTCCTGAGACATTACCTCTTTCTTTTCTTTTTCTTCTTTTAAAAAAAAAATATTTATTTAGGGCTGGAGAGATGGCTCAGAGGTTAAGAGCACTGACTGCTCTTCCAAAGGTCCTGAGTTCAATTCCCAGCAACCACATGGTGGCTCACAACCATCTGTAATGAGATCTGGTGCCCTCTTCTGGTCATACATGCTGTATACATAATAAAGTAAATAAATAAATTTTAAAAGTATTTATTTATTTATTATGTATACAGTGTTCTGTCTGCACGTGTTCCTGCACACCAGAAGAGGACAGGAATAAACATGGTGTCTTCTTCCAGCCCCAGGGGTATAGGGAGGATACAAGAGCCTCATCAGCAAAAACCACTGGGCAAGGGGGCAGTCCCCATGACACCCCCCCCCGGGGGGGGAAGTATGAGCAATCCAGAAGCCCCCAAGGATACTAAACTGCACGGATGCCTGCATCCCTTAAATGAAGCATCCTCTTGTGTATTTAATTGTCTGGCTATTGCTCACAGTCATTATTGCCCTGCAAAGCCTATGTAACTAGCTGCCCACTTAACCACGTAGGGAGTGTTGATAAGGAATAAAGTCTACGTGTGTTCAATATAAAAGTAAATGAGCTGAGTTGGGGATTTAGCTCAGTGGTAGAGTGCTTGCCTAGCAAGTGCAAGGCCCTGGGTTCGATCCTCAGCTCCACAAAAAAAAAAAAAAAAAAAAAAAGAAAAGAAAAGAAAAAAAAGAAAAAGAAAAAAGGGCATCAGATCCCCCTGGACTGGAGTTCACAGGTGGTTGCAAGCCACCATGTGGGTGCTAGGAATCAAACCAGGTCCTCTGTGGACAGCAGGAGTCCGCTGTGATTATCCTCTCCATGTGCACACACAAGTGGCCCAGTGCAAGGCTGAGAAGAAATAAAAGAACCTACCCCTACCCTCACGATGGTGATGAACCACTCACTATAGGAGGGTGTCATGGGTACCCCAGGCCTCACACAGGTGCATGTGCCCTGTGAGCTCATATCCATACCTGTGGCTCATATGACAGCTTACCTTCTTCAGAGTCCTTCGAGTTGTTGAACATGCTGGCATTGGCCAGCCTGGGAGCCACCTCACGGGCATTGATAACCTCAGCTTTCCCTATAAAAAAAAAGAAATATGTTGGCATGCCGGGGTATCCCCAACCCCTCCTGCCAAGGGAGCCCAGTGGTTACCCAGCTACACTGCTCTAGTCCTCCTCACCCTGGGCACTCACGTGTCGTGCTGTTGTAGATGGTGAAGAACAGGCCGCCCCCGATGCCCATACTGTGGGCATTCATGAGCCCCATACACAGCAGGCTTGCGATGGCTGCATCCACCACGGAGCCACCCTCCTGTAGCATGTCCCTGTAGGCAGCACATTGGAAGATGAGAGGGGGGGGGGGGGGGGGGTGGAGGGTGGGCTTCCCAGTCTTTCAGGAGCGCCCTGCCACCCTCTCTGGTCACCCTGCCCAAAGGAAGACAGAAGAAGAGCAAGCCTACTCTAGATCTTTCCGGTTTGAGACAGAATCCTGCTGCATCCCACTCACTATGTAAGCCCAAGCTGCCCTCCAACCTCAGGCTCCTGAGAGCTGAGCTGAGCTGCTGCTGTGCTCTGCTGAGCCAGCTTTTCCATGTCTTTATTCACCTGTTTGAGTTTATGGGGCCAGGGTTTTATCCCAGGGGCTGAGAGATGACAGGTGGGATTTTTGGTTTGACTTTTTTTTTTTTTAAATTTGTTTTATCTTAGAGAGAGAGAGAGAGAGAGAGAGAGAGAGAGAGAGAGAGAGAAGTGCAGGTTCCTACAAAGGTCAGAGGAGGGCATCAGATCCCTTGGATTGAAGTTCCAGGCAGTTGGGAGCTGCCTGACATGGGGGAACTGGACTCGGGTTCTTTGAAAGAACAGCATGCACTCTGAATCATTGAACCATCTCTCTAGCCCCAAAGTTTTTGTTTTTTGTTACTTTTTTTTTTGGGGGGGGGGGGGGAGACAGGTTCTCACTATGTAGCTCTGGAACTCATTATGTAAACCAGGCTGGCCTCAAACTTGCAGAGATCCACCTGTCTCTGCCTGCCTCCCGAGTGCTGGGATTAAAGGCACGTGCCACCATGCCTAGCAAAGCTTTTGTTTTTTGAAGAGATATATATATATATATATATATATATATTTTTTTTTTCTTTTCCAAGCAAACAAATATACATGATTTAATTGTGAAAAGGGAGGCTTTTTTTATTTATAACTTTTTTTCCTGACTTTTACATATAACGAGATAAAAAATTTAAAATGGGTGGCGGCTAGCCAAAGAGATGGTTCAGTGGCTGCTCTTCCAGAGGACCTGTGTTCAATTCTCAACTCCCAGGCCCCACATCTCAGCTCACAATTGTCTGTAATCCCCAGTTCCAGGGTATCCAACGCCCTCTTCTGGCCTCTGAGGGCACCAGGCATACAGGTGGCACATAAACATACATTCAGGCAAAACACCCATACACATAAATTTTTTTAATTAAAAAGAAAAACCCACAACCTAAAACGGGAATGGAATTGTACCATTTTTCAGAGTCAATACTGAAAAAGGGGGCCCAAGTTGGCTGTGGGAAAATTAATACCCTGCTCTCAGAGTCTCTGTCCCTTCTGCCCTAGACAGCGGCTGCCAAGAGAGTCCAAGGAAAGGATGGGCAGCCGCTGGGCATCGGATACTCTGTCCAGTTTACAGATGGGGGAACCTGAGTCTTGCCCAACACATTGTCTTCCAGTGTGCCTTGCCCTAGAGCAGGCAGACCTTACTTACCGGCCAATCTCTGAGCAGCGCTTGGCATCCGTGGCCACAGCTGCCCTGGTGTACACATGGTCGGGCTTCCTAGAAGTGTAGGGCAGCCAGATGCAGAGGCCAATGATGACAAATACCAGAACCACAGCCACCAGGCCCAGCATCACAAACCGATTCTTCATGGTTCTGTTGTCCAGTGAGAAGGAGTAGGGTCAGGCCCAGCCTTGGGTACTCCCAGACCATCCCCCACAAGGCACAGTCTAAAGTCAAGCCTCAGGGACACAGCCCTGTGCCTCCTTTTAGCCTCCTGGAACATGTGTGGGCTGCCCACCCCCAGGTCATTCCATCTGCCGGAAGCTCTGGAGTCCACCTCTGCTACTGGAGAGCCTGTTTATCTTCAGGACTCATCCCTGTATGGACTTCATTCCCAGCCCAGACCCTCCAAGGAGACCTTTCAGACTCCATGTGCCCTGGGAACCTGCCTACTGAAGCCGAGATGCTACTGCCCTGAGATAAACTTCAGGAAGGAGAGGATTCATCATATCCCTTCTGTGTCCCTTACCCTGAGCCTGGCACTATCCATGGACCCCTACAGTGGCTTGGGGTTGGATATCTATCATGCCTCCCAAGGAGACCCAACAGACCTTACCGTCCAATAGGAGCTCTGCACCTTCCCTGGGGTGGTGGCTTCCGAAAAACAGCTGTATAGACAGGCAGGAGCTCCCCACACTCCACAGAAACCTACGGTCGGTCTTCCCTGAAACCCCCGGAGCAGGCCACCTCCTGGTACTCCTGAAAGTCCCAAAGTTATACCTGAAGTGGGCCCGGCACTTCCTGGAGTACCCAATGTGATGACCTCCCTCTGCCTCCCATTGAACTCTGGAGCCAAAGAGGCTGCCAGCGCTTGCCTGTATGCATGACTTCTCTCAATCACTGCCCAGGGAAGGGGTCACAGAACAGGGCAGGGAGGGGGCCGGGCATTCATGTGTAAACCCAGGATTTGGAAGTAAGAGCTGCATGTGAACAAAGGGACTCAAGGGTCCAGGCCCCTCCTGAGACCGGAGCTGGTATTCAACTGTTGTGGGACTCCTGTGTGCAGCAGGCCGTCACTTGCAGGGGTGTTTTGGCATGACTTGGAGGAGAAAGTGTAAAGTGCTAAACTGGCCTAGGTGGCTAACACCTGTAACATGCTAGCCCTCAGGTAGCTGAAGCGGAAGAATTGCCATGGATCTGAGCCCAGCATAGGCTACCTAGTTGAATTCTAGGCTGCCCTGTGCCACAGTATGAGATACTATCTCAAGGGGGGGGGGGGTTGTGGGAGGGGCTGGAGAGATGGCTCAGTGTTTAAGAGCACTCACTGGCTACTCTTCCAGAGAACCCGGGTTCGATTCCCAGCACCCACATGACAGCTCACAGATCTGATGCCCTCTTCTGGTCTCTGTGGGCACCAGACATGTGGACAGCACACAGACAAACATGCAAAGAAAACACTCATACACAGGAAATAAAGTAAATAAGTCTCAAAAGGAAGACAGGTATGCCTCCTAGCTGACTATTTCCCCTGAAGATTTCCTCCCAGACCACACAGGGAAGGAGACCCCCAGCCTTACTCTGAGGCTAGAAGGAAGGATGTAACCAAACAAGAGGGAGGAATGTGTTGACGAAAGTGTAGGACGCTCTCCTCTCAGACTCTATTCCCTCCAAAGGATGGCATCCACTGGCGAGCCTTTTCGTGAAGCCCTGGCTGTTCCCTGTTGCACGAATCCTAAATGGTCTTCTAAGAAAAACCCGGAGGCAGATATTGGGGTGAGTGCTGAAAGATCAGAGCCACAGCCACTCCTGTCTCCACGGAATCCTCAGCTGAATGCCTCTGAGTCCTCAGCCAAAAGGCTCTGAGCTCCCGTCTCCTCCTGCCTTATAGTCCTTTCTCCGCCCAGCCATTTCACTTCCTGTCTCAACCTCCCTAGTGCTGGGATTAAAGGTGTGAGCTACCACTGCCTGGCTCTGTTTTCTCTTATAGACTGGATTAATCTCGTGTAATCCAGGGTGGCTTTGAACTCATAGATCCATTAGTGTGGTGATATTTTGTGTGTACTCTTAACAAAAAAAGTTTGCCTGAAGGTAAGAGGACAAAGATAGCCACTAGATTAAACATAGAGGCCAGGCAGCAGTGGCACACTCACCTTTAATCCTAGCACTCGGGAGGCAGAGATCGATCTGGATCTCTGTGAGTTCAAAGCCACCCTAGACTACATGAGATTAATCCAGTCTTTAAGAGAAGCAGTAGCTTTCCTCTGATCTTTCAGCATTTACCCCAATATCTGTCTCTGGGTTTTTATTATAAGACCATTTAGAATTCCTGCAACAGCCTCCCACTCTGGTTCTCCCGGTCCTTGTTCAGAGCACCTGAGTTCAGGGGCAGACAGGGTATCCCATGGTCTAGGAATGGAGTTCTTGTCCCCTGCCCATACCTGAGGATAAAATAACTGACTCCGTAATGGAAAAGCTCCTCTGCCCTGGCTTGGAGGTTGGGTGGTGGGTGGTGTAACACGACCCGGTGCCTCATCTCATGTGGGAAAGTAGATTTGCAACTCTTGAGGCAGAGGGGGGAAACTGAGTCCCCAGAACAGAGGGGACACCAGCCTGTGTCCCCAGTAGTATCCCTAGTAGCTCTCCCTGCCCGAATCCAGGCACGGATCTGACCCGAAGTCAGTTTCATTTCTATAATCCGTCTGGCCAGCTTGGCCCTCCAGAAGGCAGCTGGAGAGTTCCTCCTACCCACCGTGGCAACCAGGCCCTATCCTTGTGGTCCAAGGCTCAGTCTATATCCTTTTCCAGACCTGATAGCCTTCTGAGCACATACCCTGGGCCCTGGGGTGAGCCTAGGTCAGGGGCTAGGATTTCTGGAGAGAAAGTCACATTGGGAGTCTCAAGGGGTCTTAGGAGCCAGGCCAGCAACATGTGGCATCATTCATTGCTGGGACAGAACATTCCCATCTATGCAGTTGGTTAGGGAACGGGCATGGCCACTCTGTGGCCTCAAGTAGCTCTGGTCCAATTGGGGGATCTTGGGATTCCTTCCTCCCAGGTTTGGGGCTGTAACCTAAAAGTAGTCTCAGGGCCCTGAGGTGAGCCGTCTGTGACTCCCACATGACATGTTTGACCCTTCCTTGTCAACCCAGGCATCCCTCTGTCCATCTAACAGCCCTGTAAAGACACCCATCAGGATTCCCTCTTCCAAAGAGGCTGGGGAAGGAAGTGGGCAGCCTTGACACCTGACCCCTGTCCCTTTCTCCTGGGACAGCCAGACAGGGAGGGCTGGGCCTGCCTCCTGTGAGCAGCTGTTCCAGTCCAAGCGGAAGAAGCCCTGCTGGAAGCCTGGGCTTCTATTTCCCACCCCTCCACCCCAAGCTCTCTCAAAGATTCACTACAAGAATGTGTAAGGCCAGAAGCCCTGGCTCCACCCACATTGTTGTGGGGAGGGAAACTGAGGCACTGCTCCTCAAACCCAGACCCTTCCCTCTCTGTAACTCCGGTGGGTTTCCCAGAGGCCCTAGAAGCAGTGGAGACCCAGGAGAGAGCCCCCTCTTTCTCAAGACAGTTCTGGGGTGGGGAGGAAGAGGTCAGTGGATCCACCTAGGAAGTCCTGGCCATGGAACTGATTGCCACCCCCGAGAAGCAGCCAGAGCCATCCTGTCACCCTTGCAGAATAAGTAGTTCAGTGCCCCCCACCCCTGACTTGGTATCAGGATCGGAGGTTGGGACGTCTCCCCAGGGCAGAGGTGGGAAAGGCTAGTAGTAGCAAAGGACCCATGTGCTTACCTAATCCCAGAGGGGCAAGAGGTCAGCTAAGGGGTGCCTAGATCCCCAGAAGGGCAGCTGGAGGCTTCTGAGTGGGGTGTGGAATAGGGAGTCCTCTGCAAGAGGTCCAGCCAGACTGGGAGGATGGTCAATATTGACGTCACAGCACAGCAGCAAGGAGGCGCAGCCACGAGGCTTGTCCCCAGGTGGCTAAAGTTCATACAGCCCCAGGAGGGCCCTAAGCAGGGAGGTGGGAGGTGCTAAGCGCCTGGGAAAGGGGCTCCCCTTTCTCAGATTCAGTTCCCTCCAGAGGGCAGAGGCCACCGGTGAGCCCTTCCAGAGAGCCCCTGCTAAGTCCCTCTATGACTTTAGAGACAGACACGATGTCCCTGAAATGTTCCTGAGGCAGTGAAGTAGGGGTGTCCCCTGGCACTAGACCACAGCCCAGATCTTAGAGGCCTTGTTGTGCCTTACCGGTCAGTGACAGGTGTATTTCTGGAACAGGGCCTAGGGCCGCAGTGTCCAGACCGGTTCAACCACCAATCAAGGAACATTAGCCCCACAGGCCCAATCAATGACAGGAACAGCCTAGAAAGGGCAAGGCCCAGAGGAGGCCAGACTTGTCCTAAAGTCACACAACCCATCAGGGCAATCCTGCCACCTGGTTCCTGCCCCAAATTACTGCATGTCCTGACTAGCTCACCAATGAAGTTCCAACAAGACACAGTTGTGGGTCTGCCTCAGAAGGCACCCTATTTCCTCCTGGTCCTCACTGGCCAAGAGGAGCAGTTCCCCGACTCCAGCACAAAGTGTGGTAGACTCCCTATATTCATCAGAGTACAAACCTCATATGCCTAGAGATGCTGGCTGCTGCCACACCCACACCCACACCACACACATGCATACTGTACACACACACATAGACCACATATACATATACACCACACATATGTACATACACACATACTGTACACATGCACATATAATGCATACACACATATACTGTACACATACACACATAAACCACATACCCATACTGCACACACTCACATAATACACACACATATACATCACACACAAGCACACTCACACATCACAAACACACACATCCGGAGCTGAATCTAGGCTGAGTAAAGCAGGTTCTCAAGATGCAGAGAGAAGTGGGTACAAGAAAGAGAGACCAACAGCCTGACCGAAATGTCTCTGCTAATCCTCCAGCAGATCCATTAGAGTCCGTGGGCTGTTATGAAGTCTCAGGGTCACAGGAGTCAAACTAGGCACAGTTTAAACATACCCACGAGCAAGAAATGAAGTTTAAGGCTAGGCATGTTGGCGCACACCTTTAACCTCATCACTGGGGGGCAGAGTCAGACTGATCTCTGTGAGTTCCAGGCCAGCCAGAGCTACAGAGTGAGGTGTCTCAAAAAGAAAGAAAGAAAACAAGAAACTGAAGTTCAGACAAAGATAATTTGCCCGGGATCAGCTGTCCCTGGGAGGTCTACAGATCACACACGGACCAGGACACCCCATCCCACCCCGAATGCTTGTAAGGACACCTGGGTACAAGAACACAGACCTCTTTGGCCTCCCAGTCCTGTCTGTAAGTAAGAAGGACACTTGCTTCTCCCAGACCTAAATTTGGAATCTGTCTCAAGTTTGCTGCCCAAACTGGTGTGGATGGCAGAGGATCAGAAAACACACCTATAATCCCCTTACACACAGCCATCTATACCCCTTTACACACACACACACACACACACACACACACACACACACACCTACACCCTTTACACACACCCCTATACCCCTTACACACACACACCCCTATACCCCTTACACACACCCCTATACCCCTTACGCACACACACCCCTATACCCCTTACACACACCCCTATACCCCTTACGCACACACACCCCTATACCCCTTACACACACCCCTATACCCCTTACGCACACACACCCCTATACCCCTTACACACACCCCTATACCCCTTACGCACACACCTCTATCTACCCTTTCCATGGAAAAGCACTGCTTGCTGGGAACCTAATGAAAGAGTTTAAAATGCCAAGGCACAGACCTAGAGGAGAGGGGACAGAGCCTCCTGGAGCTGAGTAAATGACACATTGCACAACGGCCCCTGCCCCACCCCCAGCCCGAGCCCAGAGAGGGACAGGCATGGCTGGAGGGCACAGCGTCTCCAGAACACTGACCATCACCCCTGCCAGGGGCTGTCAGATCTTCTGGGCTCTCAGCTGCTTTCACTCTTAATCCCAAATCCACTTCCAGGGTACCAGGACTCGACAGCTTCTTTGGAGACGTCCGTGACTCCACTCCAAACCCTTAACACCCACCCTACCCCTGCAGAAGAGGGAGAGAGGAAAGCCTGGGCAGGTCCCCTCATGCCCTGTTGTCAGATAAGAAACAAGGCTCTGCCTACCTGTGTGAACCCAAAGGGACCAGGGCACAGGAGCCTGCGCCGGCCTGCCCGTTATCCAGAAGTGTGTGGCACCCCTGCTGCGCAGGGGGGCGGCGGGAGACTCTGAGAGGAGACCCTAGAGTGGCATGGCAGAGCTGAAGGACAGAACCAGGTCTTCACACATTCTTGGGAAGGTCCCCAAGTCTCTTTTGCCCCACCTACGATGTCCAGCAACTCAGAGAGAGTGAGGAGGGCTCTGGGGTCACACAGCAGCTGGGGCACATCCAGACACGTGCCGCAGTCACTCCGGGTTCCACACCAGCGGAAGACTAGGTCCCCATCCCCAGCTGTGACCCAGCTCCACCCTTCCCTCCCCTAGCTGACCGGGGATGGGAGGAGGTTTTAAAGGTACAGGAACTACTCCAGGTAGAGAGAGGGTTGGCTCCAAATCCAACCCCCGGTGCCGTGTGACCTGGAACGGTAGGGGATAGCGCAGAGCCTGGGAGGTTCCCAATGAGAAACCTGAGTGCGGGGTTGGGGGTGGGGGTGGGGGTGGGAGGTGGGGGTGGGGCAGGTAGAACCTAAAGAAGCTTTAAAAAGAGGAGAGAGGACTGTGGCTCCTGTGTTCAAATGAGGGTCGGGTCGCATAGAGCTGAGGTGTGCCAGATGCCCTAACCCGGTAGAAGTTATGGTTGAAACCCTCTGAGCCTTACCAGATGAAGGCTGGCCCTCTGGACTGTCTGGGCCACAGAGTTGGGGAGGGCTACTACGCCAAGTATTTTGGTTAACTGGACTGAAGGAAGTTTCAGGACCCAAGAGTCTCTCCTAATCCCTCAACTTTCTAGATAAAGGCAATCTGGCGCCGGTTGAGGTAGGATTTGCTGAAGGAGGCGGAGGCAGGAGGAAAAAAAAAGGCAATCTGGCTGATGGAGAGGGGGTGCACTTGACTGGGGAAGTGGTGGACGATCTGTTTAAGGCCTCATAACCTCGCAGTGAATAAGTTTCCAACAGAGGGGAAAAAATCAGAAGCTTCTAGGCCCTGGGATCTCACAGTGTGTAGCCTGTCAGATTTTCTTCCACTATCATGGCCCTCAGTTTCCCCTCATTCCTTCAACAACACCCCCTCCCCACCCCTACCCCCACCCCTGCCATCTTCTCCTACTCCCTCTGAACTCTTCTCCTAAGAAGCCTCCAACCTGCTTGGAAATAACTCAGTGCTCCCTGGGCCTACACAAAGGCTCAGTAGGTAACGGTGCCACCTGCTGAGCCCGACTATGGGAGCTTCAGGAACCAAAGTCAAGTGGCCTAGGAGAGAATGGACTTCTGAAAGCTGTCCTCTGATCGCCACAGCACTCTGTAGCACATGTATGCACACACACACACACACACACACACACACACTAAATAAATAAACATTGGGGGCTGAAAAGACGGCTCAGTAGTTAAGAGTGCTGACTACCCTTTCTTCTGAGGGCCCAGGTTCAATTCCCAGCATCCACATGGTGGCTCACAGCCATCTCTAACTCCAGTTCCAGTGGTATCTGATGTCCTCTGTGACTTCCTTGGGCACTTGCACCACGTATGGGGTGCATAGACATACATATTGGCAAAATACACACACACAAAATGATAAAATAAAACTTAGAATACTCTAATTATTATTTATGTGTACATGTATATGTTTGTGTATGAGGTCAGAGGGATGTCAGGACCCCTGAAGCTGGGATTACTGGTAGTTGTGAGCTGCCTGATGTGGATGCTAGGAATTGAATTTGATTCCTCTGCAAGAACTGTATGTGCTTTTAAAAAAAATGTATATATATATATATATGTGTGTATATATACATATATATACATATGTGTATATATACATATATATGTGTGTATATATATGTGTGTGTATATATATATACATATATATGTGTGTATGTGTGTGTGTGTGTGTGTTGACCTACATGTCTTTGTGAGGGAGTCAGATCCACTGGAACTTGAGTTACAGACAGGTGTGAGCTGCCATGTGGGTGCTGGGAACTGAACCTGGGTCCTCTAGAAGAGCAACCAGTGCTCTTAACTGCTGAGTCATCTCTCCAGCCCCCAGTATGTGCTCTTAACCACTGAGATGTCTCTCCAGCTCCAAAGTCATAAAATAAAATAAATTTAAAAGAAAGGTTTAAAACAAACAAACAGAAAAACCCAGGGACTGGAGAGAGTTCCATGGTTAAGACACTGGATGCTCTTCCAGAGACCTAGGTTCGATTCCCATCACTTACATGGTGGCCCACAACTGTCTGTAACTCCAGTTGCAAGTGATCTGACTCTCTATTCTGGTCTCCAGGGTCACCAGGCACACAAATGGTCCACAGGCAAACAAAATAAAATTAAAAAAAAAAACAAAAAAAACAAAACAAACAAAAAAAAACAAAAAACATGCAAGCAAAATACCATACACAAAAAATAAAATTAAAAAAACAAAACAAACCGTGCTTTTAGCCCGGTAGGGAGGCCAGGGCCTAGGATGAAAGCCCCAGGGTTGAGGCTAAGCCGAAACCTGTGAGGAAACCTGTGAGTCTGGAGGCTGGCCCTTAGCGTCACAGAGGCAGCTATGGACAGTTCCATGGACGATGTGGAGGCCTCTTGACCTCCCTTACCCTCACTTCGAACTCTAAGGTGTCAAGGCTGGAAACAGGGGCAGCCAAGCCTGCAAGCCTAGACCTTGAAAGCCAGGCCAGTCTGGACTTTGAGAACTTTGGGAGGTTGGTGAATATATCACCATGCTGGGTAACCCATTAACCCTGGCTTGCTCATTAAGACCCTTGTGGGTGCCTCTTTTCTCCTTGGCTAATTCCGGGGAACTAGCTGGGCAGAGGGCAGTCGTGAAAAGGGAAAGTTGGTAACGGTGCTGCTGAGGGCTAGCTGACCTGGACTCTCGGTGTGCTTAACCCTGCAGGAGATTCTGCATGCCAGAGTGGCCTGAGGGTGCCACACCACTGTTCCAGCGCCTTTCATCTTAAATTCCTTCCTTCTGGGCTGGTACCATCTGTCCATGCCTCAGGGGCCTTGACCAGGCGGGAGACTTAGGAACAGACTTCACATCTAGGGGGGGAGGCTCAGGAATTCCTCCAGCTCACTTCCCCAAAGAACTTTCTAGAGAAACAGGTTCACAGTGGCCCCCAAGGTACTTCCTGTTTCAAAAGGGTTTTCTTCCCCACCCCATCTTAGAAAAACCAAACACCATTGAGCAAGACTTGCGTTTTCAGTACAGGAAACCAGTGCTGGGGTTCTGGGGTTCTGGTTCAGTGGGCTGAGGAGGGGTTCTGCCCCCCGGCCATTCAGTGGGACAGAAACCTATTAAGGAAAGGCTGTGCCAACCACTTCCTGAAACTGGCATCTCATTGCAGCCTCCAGCCACACCCCATGTCACTGTCAGGTCCAGAAGGCTGACCACACCTGAACATTAGGAAGCTCTGGGCAGCTCCTGAGTGGGTAAAGGTTACAGGCTGAGGTCAATAGTCTAAGCTGCACATTCAGTGTGAGTAAGCAAAATGGGTGGATCCAGATGTAAGCGGCACCTCCCCCCCACCCACACACACACTCTAGAACACCTGGGGCAGGCTCACCCTCCTTACCCTGGAAGCTAGGAACTCTGATACCATCCGGGACATTTTATGCCCCCTCTTAGTAAACTAGTGGCCTGAAACTGACTTCAGATCTCAAACATCATAACAACTTAATCAACTTTAGGATCACAGAATCTTAAAGTTTGTTCTGGTTTTCCAGCACCCTAGAAATGTCAGTTTACACATCTGCCCCATAGGGGAGCTCATCATCTCTAAAAGTGGTTGGCAAGTTCTCCCCAGTGTCAAGCCCCAGACTGTCTCTTGTGGTGCCTTCTACAAGCTACAAGAGTCAGCTCATTTTGGATGGGTCTGGTCTCAGACCCTTCTAATTATCTGAGGCCACAGATCAGAGAGACAGGGGACACCTATGCCCTATGGCTACCTGGCTATAACCTCTCAGAACCACACAGACCACACTGGCTGGATGCAACAGTCCTTAAATGGGCCAGTGTCATCCCATGGTAATGAGGAGACAAGCAAGCCCTGACTGACCACAGCAAGGACAGAGCTCCTGTGCTCCCTTCCCCTCCCCAGGCCTGGCTTTTTGGTACCATCCAGCACTCACCTTTGGTGTAAGTGAAACCTGAGTCAAGTGTGTGATTCTCCAGAATGTCAGCTTGTTAATGCCTGGGAGCATTCAGCAGCAGGGCTAGCCTGGCAACTGGTGGGTCAAGTCCAACTCCAAAATCCAAGGGTAGAATCACAGAGACATGGGCCCTGTAGTCCCCTGATTCAAACCTGACCTCACTAAGAACTGGTATGGGGACCTGGAAAGCCTTTCCCTTTTGGGCCCGAGTTTCCTCTCCGGAGAAGACAGGGAACTAGAGAGTCAATGAGACAGCCTTCAGGGGGTCCAGGAGCTCTTTAAAGCCTCAGTGTTGGCCTGGCTCTTAGATCAGAAGTCACCTCTGTCCTGCCTGATGAACAATTCAGACGCAAGGCACAAAGTGGCCCCCCTTTCTGGTTGTCCTGCCCTCCCTGCTCAGGTGGCATTTATTGTAATTCCCGGAAATTTTCTGTGCTGTCTGGAATCTCCAGAGAGTTGGGAGAAAAGCCCTGTCCTATCCATGTCCTGGTCTTCCCATCACACGCCATCGTCTACAGTCAAAGCCAACTTGATTCTGTCTCACCATCTCCGGGACCACAAGCCAAGCATTCCTGTTCACCCACAACTTCCCTGTGATGTTATTGGTACCCAAATTGCCCGGCACTCTCCACACACGCCATGCTCAGCTTACCCAGGCTCCCAAGAGCCTCTTCCTTCGTGGCAGCTCCTCTGCCTCTCTTACCTCTTGGATGCTGAACATTATTCATACAAAGCCCAAGTCTGAGGCACTGGCTGTGTCAGATGCCCGAGGTCAACATGCCCAAACCTGAGCAAGCAACTGCCCTCCTCAGACCTCTACCAGCCACAAAAGCCAGAGCCCAGCCCCTCACTGGTGCCTTCCAACCGGTGTTATCTGTGACTTCCTCTGAGCCACACCTAACACCCTCCCCCTACCAGCCCCTCTGGGCCACTCCTATCACCTGGTGACGCCCAGTCAGAGGTTGCAATGTGGCTGTTTCTCTAATGGAGCTCCAGTGTTGTTCAACGTGTAAACTGGAACACTTTCCTCTCCCACTGGGAAACCCTTCAAAGGCCTCCTTTGCCCTGCAGAGAAATTCTTGCCTTGCTGGTGCCTGCCTCTTTGCACTCAACGCTCCCGCCAGGACAATTTACGGGCTACTACCTTGGCCCATTCTTCATACCCCCTACCTCCACACCACCTTCCTTAACTGACTCTGTGGGCCAGCCGTCCCTCCTGCTGGTGCTGCCAGAGTCTGGGCAGCATTCACAGCACCCAGTGATGGTTCCCGAACGGATGGGTGCTAGCTGAGGGGGTAGATGGGTGGGCTCATTATAAAGCCATAAAGAGGGGCTAGGTGTGGCTCAAAGGTAGAATGATTGCCAAACATGCAAATGATGCTGGGTTCAACTATCAGTACCAAAAGAAGAAGATGCTACAGAAGATTGATTACTTAAATAAATAAATAAATAAATAAATAAATAAATAAATAAATAAATAAAGCTGGGTGGATGTGGCTGGCGCACGCCTTTAATCCCAGCACTCTGGAGGCAGAGGCAGGCGGATCTCTGTGAGTTTGAGGCCAACGTGGTCTACAGAGCGAGATCCAGGAAGGGTGCAAAGCTACACAGAGAAACCCTGTCTTGGAAAAAACAAACAAACAAACAACGTACAACAGCAATAATAATAAATAAAAGCACATTTATGCAGCGCTGTGCCGTGCTGGCTCCTTTACTCATGTCTCTTAGCCTAGAACGCCCTTGTCGTTTTTACAGACAAGGAAACTGAGGTTTCCAGAGGTTTCTGTGGTGTGTTGTTTTCCCATGCATACTAGGGAGCTCAGAGTGTGACCTTATTTAGAAATAGAGTCTTCACAAGATAATTGGCTGAGATGAGATCATACTGGATTAGGATAGGCCCTAAATGCAGTAATTAGTGGTCTCACAAGATGGCCATTTGAGCAGTCGTACAGGGGAGACAGGCCTGTGAAGATGGAAGCAGAGGTCGGAGGAACACAAGTAGGAGCCAAACAGCCCCAAGGATTGCCAGAAAGCTCAGAAGAAGAGGAGGGAAAAAAGAAGAAGAAGAAGAAGAAGAAGAAGAAGAAGAAGAAGAGGAGGAGGAGGAGGAGGAGGAGGAGGAGGAGGAGGAGGAGGAAGAAGAAGAAGAAGAAGAAGAAGAAGAAGAAGAAGAAGAAGAAGAAGAAGAAGAAGAAGAAGAAGGAGAAGAATCTGGCCTTATAGTCTTCAAGGGAGCATGGCTTTGCTAGAACTTGGCTCTTTGAAGCCTCTGAACTTGCTGCGATTGGTTGTAGCAACCACAGGAAAGTAAAGGTTCTTCCTCCTTTGCCTGTGGCTGCACATTCAGGAAAGAGCAAGCAGGGAATCTGAATCCGGTCTGTTGCCTCCTTTACCTCCGTGGCAATTCCTGCTGAAGGCAGAGAACCCACTCCTGACAGAGTGAGATCAGGGAAAGTGTCTCTGTCGAGGACCTAGCTGCCTCCTTCCTCCCAGGGAAGGTTTCAAGACCATTCTGTGGCTGGACATGGTGGCTCAAATCTGTAATCCCAAAGCTTCGGAGGTGGGCAGGGAAAGATCAGGAGTTCAAATCCATCCTCAGCTGACTTAACTAAGACTAGCCTAGGTTAAGTGAGACTCTATCTCAACAAACAAACAAACAAACATCAAAGATTATGTCCTTTGTCCTGGCTACTGGGAAGCTCAGCTTGGTATCACATGGTTTCTTGCTGAGATAACAGCCTTGAGTGGACTGTGTGTGTGTGTGTGTGTGTGTGTGTGTGTGTGTGTGTGTTTGGGTTTTCTCATTGTGTAGATGGAAAAAGAGCCCAAAGGTGGGGCTGGTTCAGGTCCATACCCTTGTGTAGCCCTCCACTCTCCTTGCTGGTTCACCCAGACCTTGGACTCCTGTCCACTCCCAGTGGGTTACCCAAGATGTAACTGCTCCCAATACTTATATATATTCCAATTCCCACTGGCAATTCCCACTGGAGCCTCATATGTCCCATCAAGGCCTGGAGTCTGACGGTGTCCTCTCTTTCATACTCACTGCCTCACATTTTTTATATCTCCGTGGGCTTTGTCAGGGTGGCAAACCTGCCCTGAAGGACCCAGGTCAAACCTCTATGGCCTACATCATTCCTAGAGATTGAGACGGCAGCAGTAGTCTGCCTCACCAAGAGCTTGCCACACGCCCTGCTGCCCAGGACAACTCCAGGGAGTAGGGCCAGCAGCCTTTAGTTCAGTATACATGGAGACTGGTGAGGTGGAATGATGTGCCCACTGCCGAGGGGACAGCTCTGTCTACAGGAATTCTTGTCTAAGTTAGGTTAAGCCAGAAACAGTGCCCAAGGGCCAACTCACCTAGGCACCCAGACAGCAGGCTAAGGAAAGCTCACCCCAGGATCTGGGGCCAGATACCAAACTTCCTCTTTTCCTGGAAAAAGTCCTTTAGGAATCCCTCAGCTAGGGAGGGTCATAGAGAAGGGGCTGGGAGCAGCTCTCTACCTGCCACAGGACTAAGGCATTGCCTAGCTTGTTCCTTTCCAGCGTGGTGCTCAGCCCACCCTCCTCTCTCCTCCCCCTTGGCTCCCACCTTCATCTTCTCATACTCCAAGGCATGACACTTAGCCTGGCTTAGCCTCCGGAAACAACATGGTCAGGATCTGGGAGGCATCCAGGTCTGTCTCCAGCCCAAAGGGTGCAGGGAGGAAGAGAGGGGATGAACGCTTACCTGGTTTCCAGCTCTGGGCAAGGGGTCTGAGCAGTCCCTGGGACACTTGGACTACTGCTCAAAGCTCTGGCTTGCACACACTGTCAATTCAGCAACAGCCTTGGCCCTAGGGAAGGGCAGGCTGGGTAGTCATGCAGGTTTGCCAGGGAGGAAACCTGTCGTGCCAAGGTGGCCCTAGGACAATACTGCTGCCGAGGAGGGGGTGGGAGGCTGCTGGGGAAAAGGAAGCCTAGGAATCAGCCTAAAACTCGTTAGGGGGTATCAGTGAGTGGTCAAGGAACTGCCCACTCTGCTGACTTCTGGCTAGTCTTTAGGGTCTCAGCCCCAGGGGACCACAAAGCCTGGCATCCAGTCCCCCACTGCCAACTCCAGTTTCTGGTCAAGCAATGCTTGACCCAAACGAAGGATCCTGGCAGACATCCCTCACTAAATGCCCTGGAATAGGTCTTCCCCCACAGGTTTCAACTAGGCTTGCACACTTGCCCAGCCAGGCATCCCACCAGACTCAGGCTGGACACGTTCCTTAACTAAAGGTGGAGGTGGGAGGCTAGAGTTGCAGAGCCATAAATGCCCCCTCCTACGTATTGTGAGAAGCTTGTAACTGCGACCAGGTAGGGCTGCAACAGGCTTCCGATAGAATCTGCTGAGGAAACCCGTCTAGAGCTAGATGGTCCTGAGCTCAAATGTGGTCTTCAGAGGAGCCAGGGAACGCCCCCCCCCCCCCCCACCCCCCGCACGCACTACCATCATCCCCTTTTGTTAGGCAGGAAAAGTAGGACCAGGAACATATGCAGGACCTGGTGCCAGGCTGCCCAGAGGTGGGCTTAGTCTATTCATCTCTCAGACATGGGGGTCAGAGGAGGCCGTCTATGCTCAACCTGTCCAGGCCTGTCGGTCCCCCTCAAAGCAGGAAGTGTCATTCGTGATTGGCCAAGGCTAGTAACATCCACAGAGTGGACAAGTCAGACACACTGGCTCGCAGGGGCGATTTCTGAAAGCGGGTGCTGTCACTGCCTAAAGCACCCTCACCCGCCTGAACCACTTTTTTTGTACTGTCGGACGACTATTCCCCCCAAAGACAGTCAGCGCTGGGGCCACATGATGGAGAGGTGCCAAATGCCACCCTGCCCTCAGCATCTCCCCTGGCCGCCTGGGGGGGGGGGGAAGAGCTCGAACGCCAGGTCCTTCGCGGGCGGGGCCCTCGACAGGGAAACCTCTGCCAAAGAGGAGTGATCCCGGGCTCCACGCTGGCGGCCAGTGCCTGGGCGCGCAGCCGTAGACCCGGCGCTGCCCACCCCGCGCATCCCGGGCGGGGCGCGGGCCGCAGATAGCCCGCCTCCCTTCCACCCTGTCGCCGCCCGCCCGCCCGCGGCGGCCATGGGGGCGCGGCTGGGGCGGCGGGCAAGGGCAGCGGGCGGCTCAGATGCCCCTGCGGCGACAGGGGCCGGGCCCGCGCCCTACGAGCGCCGGGTGCGCTGGCTGCGAGAGATCCAGTCCACTCTCCGCGAGCGGCGGCCGGAGCGCGCCCGGCAGCTGCTGCGCCTCCTGCGCCAGGCGAGAGAAGGAGCCGGGCGGCCCGGGATTGGGGGGGGTGGGGGGTCAGGGAGGAGCCGGGGCTGCGGGCTTCTGGGCGGGTGGGTTCCTAGCGCGCACGGCGGCGGGTTTTGCAGACGTTGAGGTTCTTGCGTGGAGGGAGGGCGCGGATTAAAGGGAGGGCCAGGTGGGGCTGGGGGGATTGCTTGCCAAAGATGGGGCTGGCATGTTGGGGCGCTGGGATTTGAAGTCTGGTGTGCTGTGTGTGTTGAGGGACCGCCAGTCAGGAGCTAAGAGCCCGCATTTGGACCTTCTCAGGAGTTGGAGTGGGTGAGGGTATGGGGCATCTCATGCTGAAGGACAACGGGAAAAGCACAGCTACCCATCCTGCAGGAAGAAAGGAAGCACCAGATCCGGGAGAAAGGGGTCCTGGGAGACACAACCCAGATGGTCGGCGGCGGGTGCGCCAGGAGACAGACATCATGACAGGACAGACAAAGCCCTAGCGCGGGCACCACCCATTCTAACAGGCAGCTTGAACCCACTGAGAATACACAACCACATTTGTACACGACAGTGCCCCATCTGGCCCTTGGGAGACACATTTGGTACCCTAGCCGGAGACCCTGAGCCCTGAGCTGCCCTAGGAGACAGGGATGCCTGTCCCAGCACTATCCCGGGGGAAATCACTCCCCATTCAGCCTCCTCACGCCCTGCAGTAGCTCTTGGCCCCGCCATGAAGGTAGATAGTGCTTAGAGATAGAGAAACTGAGAGAAGTGATGAGCCAGGGACACGGACAAACACTGAGAGAAGGGGTCTAGGGGTGTAGCTCAGGGTTAGAGCATTTAGGAGGCCTGAGCTCTAGCTATCCTAGCCCTATTTAAGAGAGAGAGAGAGAGAGAGAGAGAGAGAGAGAGAGAGAGAGAGAGAGAGAATGAATGAACGAGAACAGGATAAACCGGGCATGGTGGTCCACATCTATATCCCCAGCCCCTGGGAGATGGAGGCAGGAGATCAGGGGTCCAAGGTCATCCTCAGCTACATAGCAAGCTCAGGACCAACTTATAATGGGGGGGGCAGAGAGAGAAAGAGAGAGAGAGGAGGGTGGGAGAGGGATGGAGGGAGGGAGAGGGAGGAAGGAAGAGAGACAGCGTCTCAGAGAGGTGGTGATCCAGGGCTGGATACTTCCAGTCCTGTTCGGCCTCCACCACTGCCCTCTCTGTAGACTCGGCAGTCTGGAAAAGTGGAGCTGTCTCTTTAAGAGGCACTGACCAGGCCAGGGGAAGGTAGGCTGCTGTCTGGGGCTCTGTCTGGATCTGCCCAGACTCACCAGCCTGCTTCCTCCCAGATCCTCCCCCCTGAGCTGGCTTCTGTAGCTTGAACCGCACTGAAAATACAAACAAACAGGAGAGCAACTGGCAGGCAGCACCCAGCCAGGCATATTGCCTAGAAGTACAGATCACTATCTGTGTGAGCCCAAGGCATTGACTTTAATTTTTCCTGGAAGCATCTGGGAGGGGATCAACCTCAGAGAGCAGCTAAGTCCCCTCCTTGTCTCCCTAGAAGTTGAGATTCGAGGCATATCCAGGCCCCCATCCTGCCCCATACCCTGCAGGCACTCTGTCACCACAGCCCATTGCCTTCCTGCTGCCTGGCCTGACTTCCCGCGCACTCAGGACAGCACAGGGCATATCTTCTGGCGGAGGGGTGAGAGGATGGCGCATGGAGGCTGCCTGCATATCCTCTAAAACACCCTTTGTGCGCACGCCTTTAATCTTAGTATACAGGAGGCTGAGGCAGGTAGAGCTCTGAGTTCCAAGTCAGCCTAGTGTATAAAGCGAGTTCCAGGCCACTCAGGGCTATACATTGAAGCCCTACCTTTTATTTACTTATTTACTTACTTACTTACTTACTTACTTACTTATTTATTTATTCATTCATTCATTCATTCATTCATTCATTCAGTTATTCATTCATTCATTCATTTATCTATATTTTATTCATTCATTCATTCATTCATTCATTCAGTTATTCATTCATTCATTCATTTATCTATATTTTATTTATTCATTCATTTATTCATTTATCTATATTTTGTTTGTTTATTTATTTGTTTGTTTGTTTGTTTATTTTTGTTTTTTTTTTTGAGACAGGGTTTCTCCGTGTAGTTTTGGTGCCTGTCCTGGAACTCGCTCTGTAAACCAGGCTGGCCTCAAATTCACAGAGATTCAGCTGGCTCTGCCTCCCGAGTGCTGGGATTAAAGGTGTGTATCACCGCCGCCTGGCCGAGGCCCTATCTTGAAAAATAAAAACAAATCAAGATGCTCAGCCTTGCATCAGGTCTATAGGTGTAGACTGGAGAAGGCCAAGGGGTGAAGGATCAGGGCACTGACCCCAAGGTCTGGTTGAAGAGAAGAAGGCTGATAGGCTGGGAAGGCTGTGATGGTTAAGTCCAGAGAATCATGGCTATGCACATTCTGTGAGTCTCTGATGGCACAGCTTCTAGGTGTTTAGTCTCCACCAGTAGAACGAAGGGTAAAGGTCATGTGTGTTTCATAGAGTGGCCCTGGGAACCCAGAGAAGAACGCAGAAGGCTTGGAGCCCTGAGCAAAGGTGACTAGGTCTGAGGTCTGAACCTTGGCAGCAGCAGTGGGATCAGGGAGACCCTCTTGGTGAGCTGAGGACAGAGGGAAAGGATGCTAGGTGATCCCTACAGAGGTGGACAGGGTGGGGTCCCCTACTGCACTCTGGAAAGGGACAAATGAGCAGGCTGAGTTTAGTTGAGCTGCTTTCGGGAACATGATCTGGGGAAGAGGCTCACTCCCAGAGGAGAGAAGAGAGTGGCCCAATTCAAGAGACCTCAGAGATGGGGGTGGTGTAGGGGTGGGGTAGGGGTAGGGAAAAAGGACCCAAAGGGGGTGCTAGTGACATTAGCATTCAGGGTTATTAGAGCATCACAGCAAGACATTACACAGCCAACAACTAGTGTGAGTAACCTGATATTCTCTCTCTCTCTCTCTCTCTCTCTCTCTCTCTCTCTCTCTCACACACACACACACACACACACACACACACACACACACACACACACACACGCATGGGCCTTACTATGCCCTCTCTCTCTAGACACATGGCTGCCACCATATGTTGAGTGATCCCAGCAAGCCAGGAGTGGGGGGGATCATTAGAAATATGTGAACCAGCAGGGGGTGTATCTTCTGTCTGGCTGGGAGAAGGAGAGCCCTGACCTCTGCCTTACTCAACTATCATTTCATCAACCATAGGACCTGGGCCTTGAAGGGAACCTCCTCACTGACATCCTCTACAGGAATGTGGCTTTGCTTAACCTGGTGGACCCCATCTCCCATGACTTGCTGGTGAACCTGGCCCGGGACCTGCAGTGCCCCAAGAAGGTAAGGTCAGAGGGCATAGGCCCCGGGAACTTGGGTTCTCATGCTCACTGAGGCCTTAGGCTAGAGCTTCAGGAGCAGGTGTAAACTGTTTTGCTGAGCTCTAAAACCATGCTCTTAGGTAGACCTGTTTCCCCACTGGCAGTGGTGTGCACCCCACCTGAGCAGAAGACCTATAGAGGCCGGGTGGTGGTGGCACACACCTTTAATCCTAGCACTCAGGAGGCAGAGGCAGGTGGATCTCTGTGAGTTTGAGGCCAGCCTGGTCTATAGAGCGAGTTCCAGGACAGGCTCCAAAAGCTGCATAGAGAAACCCTGTCTCGAAAAACCTAAAAAAAAAAAAAACCCCAACAAACCCTATAGGGACACAGAACATGTCCACTGTTAGAACCACGTGTTCTTGCACCTGGGTCAGAAGAGAGATGCCCTAGGCTGAGACCCCTGGTCTCTATCCTACCTGGACACCTTTGGGGAAGGGGTTTCACAGTCCCGTCCACTGCTGCTTGGGTCACAAACAAGTCCTATGTCATGCTAACTTGGAACCTGCTACCTGTAGCTTCTACCTCCTTGGACCCTGTTCTGACAACACCTGCAGATGTCCCATTGTGAACATGGACACAGCACTGGCCTGTAGGTCAGTGGTCAGCCATGAGTCCCCAAGAATCTTGGACACAATGAACACACACATGACATAAGGGGGTCCACTGTAGGCTCTGTCAGCTCTGAATCGCACATCAGTACTCAGCTGGCTAGTCCACAGCCATCCTAATCAACTGTCATTGTGTGTGTGTGTGTGTGTGTGTGTGTGTGTGTAGCTCTGGGGGCTGCTTATGGTATAAAAGAAGGTTCTGGGTAATGGGGCCTGCTCAGTGCCAGCTGTGTGGAAAGCATACCTTGTGTGCCCCAAGCTGGACCTCTTTGGGGGATACAATTAGGACCAATAGAAAACTGTGTGGTGTGGTAAAACATCAATCCCCAGCCCTGTCAGCCCAGACCCAGGCCCCACGGGCGCAGCGTAGCTTGGAGAATTGAGAGGAAGAACATGCTGACCTGGCTCGTTCCTATTCTCTGGGACTGGCGTCTCTGGAATAGGGCTCCCTCAAGGGGCCTGGTCTGGCCTCCTCCTTGTGGCAAGTCCCCTGGGGGTGTTGAGGGTGGCAAGCTGCCGGCTGATAGCTTGAGCTACTGGCCTTAGGCCTGAGGACAGAGAACAAGGGCTCATTGTCCGGGCTTCCTCCCACCGGGCACTGCGGGCCTCAGACTAGCCTGTCCAGCTCCCAGAGGCAGCCTCTCCTGGCTGTGTGCCAGGATACAGCCAGGGCAGGATGGAAGAGGCTCAGGCTCATCCTCACCATAACGTTCCCCTCCCCTCCCCTGCAGGACCACGAGCCCTGGAAGTCGTCTGATAAGATCTGCCGGCAGCTCATCTACCACCTCACCCCTCACTCCAAGCGGAAGCTCCACAGGAAAACCCAGAACAGGTAAGGAGAGCCCAGCCACACAGCCCTTGCACACTCTTTCAGGGTCCCTTCTCTGAGAGCTGAGTGTGCAAAAATCTCACTCTGTTGCTCCCTTGCCTACATGAAGGCTCCAGTCGTGGCAACTACCCTGGTCCACAGCAACAGATGCCCCTAAGCCAAGCTGCATGCTCCATATGAGTTGCTTCCCGTTTCTTCCAGGACAGTGACACCGCCTGCCATTCCCTGGTCCCTCCATCCCTGTCCCTTCCCAGGACATGTGCCTCCTTGGGGCCCAGGAACATCAGGTGGAATCTTCATCAGGACAGAGTCTATAAGCCTCCCATTTCACAGGGAGGAACACTGAGTTAGGGGAGGAAAAGTAGTTTGCCTAAGGCCATTCCCTCCCTGATTACCCTGCAGCCCTTTGGGAACTAACTCATCAGCTCCAGGCTTCCTGATGCAGAGACGTCCATGGCCTCTCGACAGCTTGCTCTGTGTGTGGTCTCCTGTTTGGGGGACCTCGTGACACAGTCTCAGTCTGGAACCAAAGGCCTAGTACCACAGCTGGGAGTTGACTTGAGCTCTGTGTATCCCCCGCCTTGTTTTATTCTTACACCTTGTGGCCCAAGGCAAACTCAGAACCCACGAGATTGCTTCTTGCCTCCATAGATGGGGTCCTGGCTCCCAGTGACCCACCACCCAAAGCAGTCCTATCTTCCCAGCGGGCTGTGGATAAAGAACAGGAGAGAGAGAGTGCCGAGGGCCCTGGAGGACCGACCCTCCTCCCTCAGTCTCCAAGTGTCTCTTTCCGCTAACACAGGGAGGCCTCCCCTAGCAAGCTCTGAGCCCACACTGTTCACTTCCTTCCCCTTCACTATCCTGGGCCTGTCCCGTCTCTAGGCCCCAAAAGCTGAGAGGACCAGAATGATCCCACAGCCGCTCATGGCAAAGGTTTTCATTATCTTAAAGGATGCTGCTTCTGGAGGGCCACAGGGGTCAGAGCGTTGGGATTTAGAGCCCTGGTCCCCACTTAGTGATGGACAGCCAAGGGACCTCTGTCACTTCTCTTAGTTCCTTTGTAGAATGGGCCATCACCTACACACCCTTGGGCTGTCGTGAAAATAAACAACATTAACAGATGCAAGAAGCACAATAATAATAGTCCGCACATAGAGCCTTAATGCATGCATGTAGTCCTCACCACAACCCTTGTTCCCATTTCACCAGAGGGGAAACTGAGCTCAGAGAGTTTCCTAGCATTGCCTCTGGCCATCAACTTTTTTTTTTTTTAATGTCTTTGAAATGGTTTACTTACATTTATTTTTTAAGTGTATGAGTGTTTTCCCTGCATGCATGTAAGTGCACTGTGCCTGTACTTGGTGCCTGAAAAGGCAAGACGGTGCTGGAACCGCAGTCACAGACAGTTGTTAGTCATTATGTGGGTGCTAAGGACTGAACTTGGGTCCTCAGAAAGAGCAGCAAGTACTCTTGACTGCTGAGCCATCTCTTCATCCAGACCAAGAAGCGGCATTTTAAACCAGGCTTTGCCAGGCCAGAGGACCTAGGTTGCCGTTGGTGGGTAATTGTCTGTGGTGGGTGGGGTCCTGCCTGGGCCTTGGGCTCTGGTTCAGTGCACCCGTCCGCATGCTCCCATAGCCTCAAGAGCAGCCTCCAGAAGACCCTGCTGGTGGGGGAGACGGTGGACCTTTCCGGCATCCCGCTATCCGCCCGAGACGTGCAGCACATAACACGCTACCTGGGCAGCCATGGTGTGGAGCTGGTGATTTTGGATCTGAGCTTCACCGAGCTGAGTGATGAGCTGCTGCACCGCTTGCTGCCCAGCCTTTGGGCTCTGCCCCGCCTCACCCAACTGCTGCTCAATGGCAATCGGCTGACCCGAGCTGCTGCCCGTGAACTCACTGAGGCTATCAAGGACACCACCAAATTCCCCGTGTTGGCCTGGATAGATCTGGGAAACAACGTGGACGTGTCCTCACTTCCCCAGCCACTGCTGGTCGGGCTACGACGTCGACTGAGTCAGCACACCTCGCTCCCTACCATCTATGAGGGTCTGGACCTTGAGCCTGGGGGAGGCATGGCTGAGACCGCAGTCTCCACCTGGGGCTCTGCAGCCCCTGAGCCAGGACCAGAGCCTCAGGGTTGCTGTGCTAGGTGACTAACTGCTGGTCTGGTTGACTAACTGAGGTCTTTTAAGAACGAGGTTTGGGGGCCCTCGATGTCCCACAGAGAGACAGTGAAAATGCTCAGCTTGGGGTGAAGGGATGGTACCCCTCACCTCAGGCTTTATATACCACAGACTTCAGGCTTGCTGAGCTCCAGGCTTGCTGCAGAGGTAGGAAAACCCCACCTGCCCAGAGTGGGTGGACCACAGCCATGCTGGTGTCCCCTTAGCGCTCACTGGCAGGACTCCATGGAAACCAAGGTGCAAGGGTCATGGGTTCAGTGGTGTGGGCTCAGGAGTCAGAGGAGACATGACGTCTGGGCAGCATTTGAGTTCTATCTATTTGGGGGCTTCAGGGGAGCAGGTTGGGAGTTACAGACAGGCAGAGGTCTGCATGGAGCCCCACAGCAAGTGCAGTCAGTGCCCTTCAGTGTACATTGGGCTGGGGACAAGGCTTCACACACCAAAGGCAGGGAAGGCCACAGTGGTTCTGAGGGGGTTGACACTGTGTTGGTCTTCCACAGGGCACAGCACTGCTCCCTCTCCCCAGCTGCAGTCCCTAGACGTCCTGGACAGGATGAGGAGATCTGGCTGGCTAGAGATGAAGAGCTATAGTGTTTTCTCTAGGTCTGGGGTCACATACGGCATGCAAGGGGTGAAGGCGGACCTAGCGAGCATCCAGAGTTACTGACTTAAGGGTGTCTCTATAGGGAGTTACTGTCTTCCTATCCCAAATCCCTCAAGGTGGATTCCCAACTAGAAGCCTAATGTCTGGTCACCCTCACTGCCCCATTTAGGAGACTAGAGTTTTTAGTTCAACCAGGAGATAGGCAGAGCATGTGGAGAAGGGACTCAGAGAAGTCCAGGGTGGGGAAGCCAGTGGCCTGAGGCCTCTGTGTAGAGTCAAGACTTTAGGCCTGGTGGCAGTAGAGAGACCCAGTAACAGAGGACAGCCTCAGGGACAAGGTAAAGGCTGGGGTTGGGGGGCTTGCCCTGGACCCGTGTGCCCAGAGCCCACCAGTTCTGCCCCCGGCCCCCACCTCCCTGTCTGTCTCCAAGTGGACTATGTATGGACAGTACATTTAGCATCCCACCAAAAAAACATCAGTTCCAGCACATCCCCAGACCAGTGGCCAAGAAGGGAGAGGGCTGGATTACATCAGCTCCCAGGCCTGGGAGAGAGGTCAGGTGAGGAAAAGGATTTCACCTCATGCCCCACTGCTTCAGACAGCTGCTTCTCAGGGGCCAGTGAGAAGCCAGCAGGGCCTCAGGCTCTGCTCTGCCCTTGCCCGGGGACCTGGCCAGGTCCTCTTCTTCTTTGGGCCTGGGACCCAACTTCCCCCTCTCTGTTAAACAGAACTTGCTATCCTGGATTCTGGCGCTCAGTGCTTCATCTGGAGGTACTAACCACCCCGCCTCCCCACCCCACCGCCCTCCTCCTGCCCCCGCTTGTTTTAAAGACATGGCTTGGAGTTATAGAACTTCCACTGTGCCTTACCCACTCAGGACAAGGATTTGGGCTTTCTGGAGTGGAGTATGGGCCAGCAGAGGAGGGAGGGCGGGCCAGCTTTGGGCCCAGCAGACTGATAACCCCATCACATGCTCAGGCGGCCGAGCTCTCCCTGTAACTTTTTGCTGTAGGCTCCTCTGCCCTTCTTACTCTCTGCCCACAGCCGGCCTGAAGCCAGCCCACCTACCGTTAGATATGCCCATGCAGCGACATTCCTCCTAGGATGATGTGTGAGGACTGGAGCCAGGTGTCCCAGGCAGCTTCCAGGCAAATCCAGGTGGCAGCAGCTGGTCTCAATTTCTCCACCTTTTGCAGGCATGTGATGCAATAGCCGAGCCAGCTTCTGCAACGGCGGCGTAGGGGATGGGGGCAAAGTTGATCTTGCTGCTACGCAAGTGGTCCCCACCCTTCACAGAACTCTCCTGACTACCAGCAGGGAGATTCCGTGGGCAGGGAGGAGATTTCCAGAAGGCAGGGCTGGGTCTCTGCGCTACTGTAACAGAATACCACATCCTGGTAATTTATAAACAACAGAAGTTTACTCAGCTCGTGGTTCTGGAGGCTGGGAAGTCCGTGAGAGCTTTCTTGCTCTGTCACACTCCTAGAGAGCACCAGAATGGCTCCACTGTGGCAGTCTGGACTTTCATCATGAGGGCAGAGTCCTGCTGACCTGATCCCTCTTTAAAAAAAAAAAAAAAAAGATTTATTTATTATGTATACAGTATTCTGCCTGCATGTGTCCCTGCCAACCAGAAGAGAGCACCAGATCAGGTAATGATGCAGGTGGTTGTGAGCCACCATATGGTTGCTGGGAATTGAACTCAGGACCTTTGGAAGAGCAGATGGTGCTCTTAACCGCTGAGCCATCTCTTCAGCCCTCTTTAAATCATCTCTCTTACCTGTTGGGTTTTCAGTGCATGCGTTCTGAGGGAGGCATTCAAGCCTGTAGTATGCTTCACTCAGCTTGGTGGTGAAGAGAGCATCGACCAGGAGAGAAGGAAGCATGTGGGGCCTTGCTCCGGTGCTAACTTGGAGACCTACAAACCCATCCATCCATGGTGCAGACCCATCACTTCCTGTCAGTGTGGTCCATTTGGGAACTAAATACAAAAATCCTCCTTGTCCTGCTGAGGTGAGGAGGGAATGAGGTTTGGAAAGAGCCTGCCTCGTACTACGCAGCAGTAGTGTTAGTGAGTGCATCCAGGCTCTCTGTATGGTGAGGTTTGGCAAGAGCTGGGCTGCAAACACATCTGTCTGTCTGTCTGTCTATCATCTATCTGTCTTTCTGTATCTATCTAATTTATCTATCATCTATCTATCTATCTATCTATCTGTCTATCTACTATCATCTATGTATGTATGTATGTATGTATCTGTCTACTATATCTGTGTTATGTATGTATGTATGTATGTATGTATGTAGTATGTATGTGTGTGTCTGTCTGCCTATCTATCTATCATCTATCTATTTACCTATCTATCTACTATCATCTATGTATGTATGTATCTGTCTACTATATCTATGTTATGTATGTATGTATCTGTATGTCTGTCTGTCTATCTATCTATCTATCTACCTCCCTACCATCTCAGCACTGGGAATTGGACTCTGGCCCTGAAGCACACTAGGCAAGTGCTTTTTCACTGCACTCTACCCCAGCTCTCCATTGATTCACTTCTCAATTAGCCAGTCTTGGGGTGCAGCCTACCCTGGGCTTGACCTTTGAATCATCCTGCTTCCACCTTCTGAGTGCTGGAGTGACAAGCCCATGCCACCGTGTCTAGCACAGCCTTTCTGAGAATCCAGAATCCCAGGCAACTGGTCCCTGCCGCACCGAGGTTTTCTCTGGGTGGCGAGGGAAAGCACACTTGTCCTGGGAGACCGTTGCCGATTGCCACCACTGCGACTGTCCTCTCCAATAGAAACCTCCAGTATTTTCTTCCCAACTGCAGATTTCTTGTTGTTGTTTGGAAACAGTCATTTATTTAAAAAGCAAGCTGTTATGAGCTGGGTGTGGTGACACATGCCTGCAGGCCAGCCTTGGCTATGTAATAAGCATCTGTAAAATTGCAACATAATAAAGCAAACACACTGTGACAAGTTTAAAGTGTGCGGCATAGTTTTGTCACATTTACACGGGCACGCAAACCATGGCGGTAAATGTGTCTGTCACCCCCAAGCTTGCGGTGTTCTCTACTGACTCCCTTCTTTCCACCCTGACCTCTCAGAAACTATTGGTCTGTGTCATGCCCCACAAATTAGTTTCCGTTTTCTAGATTTTAGACCGGCTTACGGGATCACACAAATATACTCTCTCTCTCTCTATATATATATATAATAGTATTTCGTGGGTGTACCAGAGTTTATCCATGAGCCTGTTGATGGATATTTGGTTGTTTCTAAGTTCTGGCTATGACAGATACGGCTGCTATGAAAATTCATGTACTAGCTATGGTATGAGCAATTCTTTTCTCTAGTAAGCACCTAGGAATGTGTATTAATTAGTCTTCCATTGCTATGAGAAAATACCTAAGAAAAACAACTTAGGAGAGGAAGAATTTGTTTGTTATTTCAAGGGTGTCTGACCATGTTTACTTGGTCTCTTGGGCCTGAGCAAAGGCTGAACATGTTCAAGCAAAGCCACTCACTCACCTTGCAGCTGCTAGAAAAGAGGGAAAAGGCTGGAGGAGAAAAAGATCGACTCTGGGTGAGCTTCTTCCTCCAATAACCCATCCGATTGTAAGCCCATTGGTGAATTAGCCCACTGATAATCCAGTCACTTCTGTGGAGCAACAGCAGCTGTGAATCAAGGGGCTACAATTCATATCCTAACCATTTAGAGTAGAATGGCTAGGCCACGTGGCAGGTGTCTCTAACCCTTTAAGGAAGTGTCGCACTGATTTGCAAGGTCTTCATATAATTTCACAGGAGTTCAGGTCCTCTCCTTTATAGCGTCTAACTGAAAACATTGATAATTATTAGTGTGGTATGTAGGGGTGGGTGGGTACATGTTCCATGGTGCACATGTGGGGGTCAGAAGACAACTATATGGACTTAGTTTTTTCCTTCAATACCTACGTGGGCTGCAGGAATTAAACTCATTACCAGGCTTGCACAGCAAGGGCCTTTACCCATTGAGCCAACTCGCTGGACCTATGGTTTTTAATTTCGCTTTTGTCTGAGAATGCAGTGTGGCTCTGTACTGTTGGAATTTTTTTTTATTAATTTCACAGCTCACCATATGGCCAGTATTGGTAAATGTGTGTGCTTGTAAAGAATGTATATTCCGTTGCTGCTGGGTAAAAGTGTTAATCAAAGTGGTGGTTGATGGTATTGTTTAAGTCTAGGCTATGCTTGCTGATTTTCTTCCTGTTTATTTCATCTGTTGAGAGGGAACACTGAAGTCTCTGACTACAGTTGTGGATTTGTCTATTTCTTACTGATGTTCTACCACTTTTTTTTCTTTGTATGTTCTGAAGATTAATTATTGGGAGCATACATATCTAAGTCTGCCATGGACCCTTGATTAACTGCCCTGCTATTATCATGAAAAGATCCTTATCATAGCCTGGTGGTATTTCTTCTTCTGAAATGTGCCTAACTGATATTAATTAGTCACATCAATATTAACAATCAAAGCTAGGCTGTTATTAATGTTATTATGTCAACTCGATACAAGCTAGAGTCATTTTGGAAGAGGGAATTGGTTGAGAAGATGTGTCCACCAGATTGGCCAATACACAAGACTGCGATACATTTTGTTAATTCGTGACTGATGGGAGAGAGGCCAGGCCATTGTGGGTGGGGCCATCCCAGGGCTGGTGGTCCTGGGTTCTATAAGAAAGCAGGCTGAGCAAGCCACCAAGAGGAAGCCAGTAAGCAGCATTCCTCCATAGCTACTGCTTCAGTTCCTGCCTCCGGATTCCTGCCCTAATTGCGTTCTTGCCCTGGCTTTCCTCAGTGATGGACTGTGATGTGGAAGTGTAAGCTGAAATAAACCCTTTGTTTCCAAGTTGCTTTTGGTTTTGGTGTTTTATTACAGTAAGAGAAAACCTAAGACAGTAAATATGCTTTTTCACCTTTTTATTTTCATATTTATTTTTATTACTTTTGTTTGTTTGTTTGTTTTGGTTTTTTGTTTTTCGAGGCAGTGTTTCTCTGTGTAGCTTTGGTGCCTGTCCTGAATCTCCCTCTGTAGACCAGGCTGGCTTTGAACTCAGAGATTTGCCTGGCTCTGCCTCCCGAGTGCTACCACTGCCCAGTTATTTTTATTACTTTTAAGTGTGTGTGTGTGTGTGTGTGTGTGTGTGTGTGAGTGTTACTGGATCCCCTTGGAGATCTAGTTACAGATGCCTGTAACCCACGGAATGCAGGTGCTAGGAACTGAACTCAGATCCTTTGCAAGAGTGCTCTTAAACACTGAGGCTTCTCCAGCCTCCCCGAGCCCCTTTTTTCATCCTTCCCCCCTCTTTGATATTTATTTTGTTTTTTCTTACAATATATTTTGATCATATCCTTCCCCTCCTCAACTCCTCCCAATTACTCTCTGCCTCCTTACATACTTAACCTGGTGTGTTTTCTTTCTGTCTTTATAAAAGCAAAAACAAAAATAAAAAATTGAAACAAAAAACCAGTAAGATAAAAAAAATACCAAAATGGAACAAAAAGCAACCCCAAAACGCACACAAAATGGACTCCATTTTGGGTTGGTCAACTGCTCCTGAGCATGCAGCCTGTCCTGGGGTGTGCCTTATAGACTCAGTGATACTCCACTGGAGAAATCTGATTTTCCCTTTCCCAGAAGGCATCAGCTGCAGATAACTTCCTGGTGAGGGGTGGGACTATTTATCTACCTCCTTTCTCAGTGCTGAGCTTGCACAGGTCCTATGTATGCTGTCACAGTCTCTGTGAGTGAATGTATGTATCAATCCCCTTGTATTGGGAAGACACTCTTTCCTTAGGGTCATCCACCACTTCTGGCACCTACAGTCTCCCACTTCTTCTGTATAGGTCCCTGAGCTTTGAGAGGAGGTGTTCAGCAAAGACATCCCACTTAGGACTGAGTGCTCCAAAGTCTCTCAATGTCTGCACATTGCCCAGTGGTGGGTCTCTGTGTTAATCACCACCCACTGAAAAAAGGAAGTTCTCGGATGAGGGCTGAGCAATGTACTGATCTATGGGCATAATAACATGTCATTAGAAGTCATTTTATTGCTATGTTCCTTTAGCAGAATAACAGTAGTAGCTTTTCTCCTGGAGCTCATGGCCTGTCTAGAACAGCATGTCATTAGAAGTCACTTTATTTCTATGTTCCTTTAGCAGAAAAACAGTAGTAGATTTTCTCCTGGAGCTTCTTGGCTACTTCATCAGTGTCAGGTATGGATTCCACTGAGTGGAGTGGGCCAATCAAAAAGTGGTTGGTTACTCCTATAGCATTTATCCACTAATGCACCAGTAGAAGGGGGTTTGTAGTTGGGTGGGTTTTTTTTGTTTTGTTTTGTTTGTTTGTTTGTTTAATTTTATTTTTTGAGACAGGTTTCTCTGTCTAGCCTTGGCCATTTTGGAACTTTCTCTGTAGACCAGGCTGGCCTCGAACTCACTGAGATCCAACTGCCTCTGCCTCCCCAGTGCTGGGATTAAAGGTGTGCGCCACCACCCCCTGGTTATGTAGCTGGGTGATATGGATGATTACTTTTCTTCTTTGGTAGCATGTAGAGTACCTTCCAGTAACATCGAGGCTAATCTGTAGGGTTGAAGCTTCTATTTAGGCATCATCTTGATTTTACCATGTTTGATGACATAGTAAGTGCCATCTTCAAGCCTTACTGTCAGGTTGTGGAGAGTAACCAACAGCTGTGGCAATATCCTGTAATGTCTGGGCAAGGGGTGGGAGGGTGTCCATGGGACCCCTTTGGCCAGGGGCTCAACACGATGTAACCCATTCCTTCCACTGGAAGTTTTATTTGGTGGCATAAGATGTCTAGTTGGGGCATTCTCTCCCTGTTATATAGTGACTTCATTTAAATACTTTTCATAGATGTATATATATTTAGAAAGCTTCTGCAATAATAGGTTTCTGTATACATTTTCAAAAGACCTTTCATGTTAGCTCGCCCTCCCCACATTCCCTCTTTCACCCTGCCCACTCATTCCCCCCGCCATTTAATTCTCCTATTCTAGTTTTCTCTTCACTTCTTTATAACGCTGTACTCTGCTTCCCCTTCCTTGGGAGAAGCCCCTCCCCCAAGTCCATTACTAGATACATCCTTCGTTATTCAGAGTGAAGCACACATATTGAAAACTTAAAAGTCAACATCCAAAGTGAAGAGAAAACATGTGCTGTGGATATCACTCTGTATAAATAAAATGTTGATTGGCCAGTAGCCAGGCAGGAAGTATAGGCAGGACAAGCAGAGAAGAGAATTCTGGGAAGTAGAAGGCTGGGGCAGAGAGACACGGCCAGCTGCCGCCATGACAAGAAAGATGTAAGGTACTGGTAAACTACGAGCCATATGGCAACTTATAGATTAATAGAAATGGGTTAATTTAAGATAGAAGAAACAGATAACAAGAAGCCTGCCACAGCCATACAGTTTGTAAACAATGTAAGTTTCTGTGTGCTTTCTTGGTTGGGTCTGAGTGACTGTGGGACTAGCAGGTAAGGGAGATTTGTCCTGACTGTGGGCCAGGCAGGAAAACTCTAACTACAAATGGCACCCAACGTGTTGGCAAGAGTTTCCACCTAAAACCTGAGAAAAAAGATTCTAAAACGGAGCTAAAAACAGCTTCCTAGTTGTCTCTCTCAAGTTAGCGGCAACCTGCCAGTTTGAGCTACTATGGCGGGTTCCTGGCGTGTATGTCTGACCTGTAGTGCGGTGGGAATGAGGAGTCTACAAGTGGCACTTTACTCTGCTGCGTGTTAGATTTAGCCTTTGCTAGTTAAAAAAAAAAAAAAAAAAAAAAAAAAAGGGTTTCTGGGCTATGCACTTCTTTGATAGAACTGCTTCTGATAGTTGATGGTACACATGGCTCCAGACCCAGAGCTGGCAGTAAACTGTACCATCGCCATGTTGGGAAGCTGAGGTGGGCGGAGTCAGCAGCCACAGCGGTGTTTCAGTCTTACAAAGATGGATATTACACAGAGAATCTGGTTTGTCTTGTCTTTGGGATTTTTAACTGCAGAAAAAGATTTGATCGTAAAAGCTGTTGAGTTAAACAAATATGTAAATTTTAAAGGTACCTTGACTTCAAAATTTGGATATAAGGATATGTTGCTTTGGAAAAGAGTCTCTGCTTTTCTTTCCACAGAAAGCCAGAGGCTATGGATTTGTTCCAGATTAAGATACATCAGGTTTGATCAGCCAAGACCACCTGAAAGGTCTCCGATGACACAATGGCCCAGGTGATCCAACATCCAGAATGGTTTTAAGGCAACTGGCTCAGAGGTTTACCCTCACAGACTACTCCATAATCCTAAAATTTTCTTTGTGTCACCATAAGATACAGCGCCCCCCTCCAGCAGGAAATAGTAAGAAAAACTACGCCCAATTTCCCAAAATTACCAAGCTGGCTTTGAAGATGGAATTGGCTCACTCCTTCTCTAAACCCAGACATATTGACAAAAAAAAAAAAAAAAGGTTAAGAGATTCGAGATTCTTATGTCCCAAATCAGAAAAGCCCTCTGATGTGGGACAGAGAAAAACCAATATTTTTATTTAAATCAGGTTGATTATAAATGTGATCTCTCTCTAAAGAAAAAAAAAGGGGGGATATGATATAGATATAATAGGATAAAAGGGGAGATTAATGAACTTACTTTTAAAGAGCAACAATTTGTTTAAAATGTTTTACATTGGTATAGATTTTAGTCTATTGATACAAACTTAAAGTTAATTTTGTTATACTGTGTGTATATTTCTACTCTTGTTCAAGGTATTATGTTTATATAGCTCATTTTAAATTGTAATGAATAAGTAAAAATAGATTAATAATTAGTCATCTATGATAATCATACTCATAGTCATGTTAGTTAAGTCTTCTAGATATACATAGAGATATTTCAGATAGATAAGTAATCTTCAAATACTTCAAAGACCTACAGAATATGGCATTTAAAATATTTTTTAAATTCAAACTTTCTGGACAATGAGACATGTCTGCTCCTGGCAACACCGATTTACTTCAGAGAGGAGGATGGACATTGGAGACACTTCATATGAAATTTATCTTCACCTTGGCAAAAACAGCCATTTGGGCAAGAAACTGTTCTTGCCTGGACTGCTTGATCAACTGGACATGCAGGACCCATAGAAAGGTGACCACTGAACTTTGCTTAACAAAATGGTCCTTCAGCTTCTTGCTTCGCAGAGGAAACTGCCAGACATTCTACAGGACACTGAAAAAAGTGACCAAGAGACTCTAGCCTTGTGGGCTGAAGACAAATGCCCCAACTTTACAAAGGAACATTAGATGACTGTCCAGGCTGCCAGCTGTCTCTGTCTACTCTGACAAGACTCCCGAAAGTTGCTTGCATCTTTCTCCCGGTTCTCAGGTAATAATATAACCTTCTGGGGTCTTTGATGTGGTTGAAGACTAGATAGTTATAATTTCCTCAGTTATGATAAAAGGTAAGTTAGATATAAAACCTTAAACTCACAAATGTAAGATAGATAGGATATATTCTTAAATATTGTAACTATAATTCTTGCTTGATAATTGTTTTGTTATCTGTAATTGTACTATGTTAAAGTTAATCTTCCTTTTTTAACAAAAAAGAAAAGGGGAAGTGCTGTGGATATCACTCTGTATAAATAAAATGTTGATTGGCCAGTAGCCAGGCAGGAAGTATAGGCAGGACAAGCAAAGAAGAGAATTCTGGGAAGTGGAAGGCTGGGGCAGAGAGACATGGCCAGCTGCTGCCATGACAAGAAAGATGTAAGGTACTGGTAAACTACGAGCCATGTGGCAACTTATAGATTAATAGAAATGGGTTAATTTAAGATAGAAGAAACAGATAACAAGAAGCCTGCCACGGCCATACAGTTTGTAAACAATATAAGTCTCTGTGTGCTTACTTGGTTGGGTCTGAGCAACTGTGGGACTGGCGGGTAAGGGAGATTTGTCCTGACTGTGGGCCAACTACAAGCATGCACTATTTGCTTTTTAGGTATGGGTTACCTCACTTAGGAGGATTTATTTTCTAGCTCCATCCATTTACCTGCAAATTTCATTTTTCTTAGCAGCTGAATAATATTACATAGTGTAAATGTACCAAATTTTCACTATTCATTCATCAATTAATGGTCATGTAGGCTGTTTCCAATTTCTGGCATTTTTATATTTTTGGTTGTGAGCCTAGCCTTTAACGTCTGAGCCATCTCTCCAGCCCTCTGGCAACTATGAGAAAAAATGAACATGGATGGGCAAGCAACTCTGTAGAAAGACATAGGGTTCTCTGGATATATGCCCAAGAGTGGTATAGCTGGGTCATACAGTAGATTAATGCCCAGCTTCCTGAGAAACCATCATACCGATTTCCATAGTGGCTGTACAAGTTTGCAGTCCCATCAATGAGTAAGTGTTCTTTTTTCTCAAAATCCTTGCCAGCATGTACTATCTTTTTTTTTTTTTTTAAACTGATCTTGGCCATTCTGACCAGCCAAGATGAACTCTCAAAGAGGATCTAATTTGCATTTCCCTGAAAGCTAAAGATGTTGAACATTTAAAAAAAAATGTTTCTTACTGGGCAGTTGTGCATGCCTTTAATCCCAGCACTTAAGAGGCAGAGGCAGGTGAATCTCTAAATTTGAGGCCATCCTGGTCTACAGAGAGAGTTCCAGAACAGCCAGGGCTACACAGATAAACCCTGTCTTGAAAAACAAAACAAACAATAACAAAAATGTTTCTCAGTCATTTGTATTTCATCTTTTGAGAACTTTCTGCTTAGTTGTACATATCATTTTTAAATTGGGTTGTTATCTTGATGTTTATTTTTTTTAGTTTTTTATATATTGTCAATATTAACCCTCTATCAGATGTATAGTTGGTAAATACTTTCTCTCTCATTCTGCAGGCTGACACTTTGCTTGAATGATGGCATTTTTTGTTATACAGAAGCTTTTCAGCGTCATGAGGCCCCATTTATTAATTGTTGGTCTTAATGTCTATGCTATCAGTGTCCTTTTCAGAAAGTCCTGTCCTATGCCCATGAGTTCAAGACCATTCTCTACTTTTTCTCTATCAGATTCAGAGTATCTATCTGGTCTGATGTTGAGGTCCTAGAATAATTTGTAGTTGAGTTATGGGCAGGATGATAGATATGGATCTATTTTCATTCTTGTACATGCAGCTACACAGCTTGGCCAGCACCATTTGTTGAAGATGCTGTCTTTTCTCCAGTGCATATTTTTTGCTTCTTTGTCAAAAATTATGTCTGTAGGTGTGTGGAACTGTGTCTAAATTTTCAATTCTATTCCATTGATCAACATGTCTGGGTTTTTTTAATTATTTTTTATTTTTATTTTATGAGCATTCATGTTTTGCCTGTATGTATCTCTGTGTGAGGGTGTCAGATCTTGTATTTACAGACAGCTGACATGTGGGTGCTGGGAATTGAACCTGGGTTCTCTGGAAGAGCAGTCAGTGCTCTTAATCCCTGAGCCATCACTCCAGCCCCCACATGTCTGTTTTTATGCTAATACCATGTTGTTTTTAGCACTATAATTCTGTAGTACAACTTGAAACCTGGGATGGTGATACCTCAGCAGTTCCTTTTTTATTCATGTTTTTGTTAGCTTGTTTTTGCTATCCTTGGTTATTTTTATGTGTGTGTGTTCCATATGAAGCTGAAGATTGTTTTATAATTTCTGTGAAGAGCTGTGTTGGAATTTTGATGAGGACTACATTGAATCTATAGGTGCTTTTGGTAGAATGATCATTTTCACAGTATTATTCCTACAAGTTGATGAGCAGGGGTGGTCTTTCTATCTTCTGAGGTCTTCTTCAATTTCTTTCTTCAGTGTCTTAAAGTTTTATTATACAAGTCTTTCACTTGGTTAGAGTTATTTCAAGGTAGTTTTTCTTCCTTCCTTCCTTCCTTCCTTCCTTCCTTCCTTCCTTCCTTCCTTCCTTCCTTCCTTCCTTTCCTTCCTTCCTGTTTGCCATTTGTATATGGGAAGGCTACTGATTTTTGTGTTAATTTTGAATTCTGCTACCTAGCTAAAGTGTTTAGAACTCTAGAAGATTCCTGGTTATTTTTAGGGTCTTCTATACATAAAATAAAATCACACCTTCTGCAAATAAAGATACGTTGACTTCTTCCTTCCCTATTTGTATTCCCTTGATCTCCTTCAGTTGTCCTATTGCTCTAGCTAAGACTTCAACTACTGTATTGAGTAGGTATGGAGAGAGGGAACAGTTTTGTTCCTGATTTTACTGGCTATACTTTGAGTTTCTCTCCATTTAGAATGATGTTGGCTGTGGGCATGCTGTAGACTGCTTTTATTATGTTGAGGTATTTGTCTTGTAATTTCTAGTCTCTCCAGGGACTTTTATCATGAAGGGGTGTTGGATTTTGTCAAAGGCCTTTTCTCCATTTCATCCGATGATCATGCGTTTTTTTTGATTTTTTTTTTTTTGTCTTTGAATCCTTTTATGTGGTGAATTATGTTTATTGATTTATGTATGTTGAACCATTCCTGCATCTCTGAGATAAAACCAATTTTACCATGGTGGATGTTTTTAATGTGTTCTTGAACCCTGTTTCCAAAGTATCTTATTCAGAGTTTTTGCATGTATATTCATAAAGGATATTGGTATACAATTTTCTTTTTTTGTTGGGTCTTGGTGAAATTTTGATATCAGGGTAATAGAACCTTATAAAAAGAATTAGGAAATGTTCCTTCAGCTTCTATTGTATAGAATCCACACTCAGCTCTTACTTCTACTATTTATATTTTTACACAAAGTTTATTTCTGAGCTGGGCATGGTGGTGTGCCTACAATCCTAGCACTTGGGAGGCTAAGGAAGGAAGACTGAAACATTGAGGCCAGCCTAAGCTTCACCACAAATTCCAGGCCAACCTTGGATACAGAATGAGATCCTGTCAAAAACAAATGATACACTTACAAAAAAAAAAAAAAAAAAAAAAAAAAAAGATGGCCAGATGGTGGTGGTGGTATACACCTTTAATCCCAGCACTCGGAAGGTGGGGTTTGTGAGTTTGAGGTCAGCCTAGTCTACAAAGTGATTTCCAGGACAGCCAGGGGTGTTACAGAGATACCGTCTCAAAACAAACAAAAAACAAAAAACAAAAAAAGGAAAAGAAAAACACAGAAAAAAAAAACGATGATGATAATGTATGGTGTGTGTATGTATGTGGGTGGGAGTGTTAGCATGCATGCCATGGGTTTCCAGGGATCAAATTGAGGCTTCAGGTTTGCATGGCAAACTCTTTAACCCATTTTTCTTGAGACAGTCTCTTGTGTAGTCCAGGCTGGGTACGGAACTCAAAGTTGCAATCTTCCTGCTTCAGCCTTCCTAGTGAGTGTAAGTGCCCCAGTGCTTATGTGGAGATCAGAGGACATCACTAGAGTTGATTCTCTCCTTCCACCACGTGGGTGGGTACCGGGGGATTGAACTTAGGTCGTTAGGCTTGGTGGAAATCATCTTTACATGAGCCTTCTTGCTGGCCCTACCTTTCTAATTACTAAGAATACTCCATTACCTTCTTGCTTATGTTTCAAATGAGAAAGCTGCCATCCTTTTCTTTGGTCCTTGGATCTCAGCTTTTATTTCCAGGCTACTTTTAAAGATTTTTTTCTACTTACCACTTGTTGAGTTTTGGTGTCTTCTCCTCATGTTTTGTCTCCTTGGAGTTCATTAAACTTGCTGGATCTATGGGTTTGTTTCGTTTTCATCAAGTTTGGAAAAATTCTGGCCATTACTTTTTCAAATAATTCTTCTGTTCTTCCTTGGGGTATTCCAGTTACTCCTTTGTCACCTGAAGTACCCATAGTTCACTCTTTTCCCAGCTTTTCTCTATGTTGAATTGTTGCACAGTTTCTTTTAGTTGTGTCTTTTGTTACTTTGACTTTGCTGTGATAAAACACCATGTCCAAGGCAACTTATAAAAGAAAGCCTTTAATTTGGCTTACAGTTTCAGAGGTTTAAGAGTCCATGATAGGAAGCAAAGGGAAAACTGAGAGCTCATATCTTTTTTTTTTTTTTAATTCAAAGTGATTTTATTGCTGTGTACACGAGAGAATTTATGCCACAAGAGCAGAGGCTGTGGATGACTCATATTTCCAATTGGGTGGGAGAACTCGCTTAGTCTTATAGTAACAAGCCAGCCGGTGAATTCTGCTATTAGAATCAGGTGGAGTTTAGCATCCTTATCCTTTCTGTTCTGTTCAAGATGCTTTCGGACAGCCTCCGCTTTCTTTATCAAATGGTACAGATCCTCAGGGAGGTCAAGGGCAAGGCCTTTCGACTTAAGGATTCTCAGGATTTTGTTACCAGTCACAAAATGGACCTGCGCCACACCATGCGAGTCCCTCAGGATCACACCTATTTGGGAGGGAATCAGGTCTTTCTTGGCCAGTTTGTAAATTTGTTCCTTCACGTCGTCAGACATCAGCTTCAGCCACGTGGGGACACTACGGTGGGGCAGCACCGACTGGGACAGGCCCTTCCCTGGAGCGTGCATGTGACCCATGATGGCGGAGGTCTGGCAGCAAAGAGCGAGAGCTCACATCCTGATCCACAACCGTGAAGCAGGGTGAGAACACTGGGAATGAGTCTTTTCCTCTCCACACAAGTTCCACCAGCTGTGGACCAAGTGTAGAAATATATGGGCCTGTGGGACCCTTTTCATTCAAACCGCCTCATGCCTCAATCTCATAATCTTTCTTTACCTGTGCTGGGGATTGAACCTGGGGCATGCTAGGCAAGCCTCTACCACTGAGCTATATCCCCAGACCTTTGTTTCTCTTCATTTTTGAGATGTGGGTCTTATGTAACCTAGGCTGGTCTTGAACTCACTGTATACTGGAGGATGACCTTTAACTCCTGCTCCTTCTGCCTCTCTCTTCCAAGGTCTGGGATTACAGGCATGAAGCACCACACCACACGTGCTTCTGACTTTTTGGAGACAGGATGCTATTAAATTACTCCATCTGAGAACTTTTGACCTTCCTGCTTCAGTTTCCCGGGTAAATGGAATTACAGGTCTGAGCTGCCAGGTTCAGCTCTTATTTATTGTGAAATGAGTAATCTGCTGTTAATCACATCCAGAAATTCAATTTGGGTTTTTCTTCCTCTTCCTCCTTTCTTTAACCACATTCCTTTCAAAACTTCCCACCTTAATATTTAGTTTATGTGTATGAATGTTGTGCACCATGTGCATAGTGTCTCTGGAGACCAGAAGGTGTGGATTCCCTGGAACTGGAGTTACAAATGGTTATGCACCACCATGTCCTGGGAACTGAGCCTGGGTCCTATCAAGTGCTGAGCCATCTCTCCAACTCCTCTGTTTAACTATTTGAATCTATGGAATGCAGGTGTAACAATTCTATTAATGTCACTCTCTGCTAATGGACCCTCCGTATCCGTTGGGACTTCTTTTGGTTACTCTTATTATTGTGCTTTCCTGTCTCCTGCAGGCCTACCAGTTTTTGAGTGGATGCCAGATATTTTACCAAGATGCTGGATATTTTTATATTCTTACAGTATCTTTTTAGTCTTATTCTGCTATATCCATTTTAAAACTGCTTTGCTTTGAGCCAGAGTCTCATTCTAGGCCAAGCAGACCTGGCAATTACTCTGTAACCCAGTCTGGCCTAGAGCTCATCTTGATGCTACAGGCGTGAATCACCACACCCAGCCTAATCTAGGAAATACTTAATGGGCTTGGAAAAACAGTTTGATTTTTTCAAGTCTTGTTTTTATGACTTGTTAGGCAGGTCCATCACAGTGCTTGTCCAAGTTAATTGTTCCTCACTTATGAGACAAGACCTTCATGGGTACTGATAATTAGTCTGTTTTTGTTTTTCAAATGCAACACCCTCTTTATTTTCCAATTACTGAAATCAGTCAAATATTAAATAATTTAATTTCAAAGTGTTACTTATACATAAAAACTACATGTAATAGTAACCTTTTACTTGAAAAGTAAAAGATGAAATATTACATTCACTTCCTTGCATACTGTCCATAACGCTGACAGGCTTTGTATATGGAGGTAGTATGTACACGTGTGGAGGTGTACTCTGTTTATGGCTCTCTGCCATATTTCCTTGACACAAGGTCTCTCACTGAGCCTGGTGCTAGGCTGGTGCCGGCAAATCACTGTCTACTCCCTATAATATGCTGTTAGTTACATCGTACTGGGTATCTGAATTCAGGTCTTCATTTGTGTGAAGCATTTTTATTCATAAAGTCATCTTCCCAACTCTGCAAAGCTTTCTAAATACTTGTTGTTTTTTAGGAAAGCACATTTGGAAAGACAACCACACTAGTGCCACTAAAAGTCACACCACATTACCAGATTATTGTCCTTGCAATTCAACTCAAACTTAAGTCTCAACTTTATCCCAAAGCATAAAGGCATTAAACCCCAAATTTGAGGCTGGAGAGATGGCTCAGCAGTTTTTAGCACTTGTTGCTCTTGTACAGGACATAGGTTTGCTTCCCAAAATCCACATGGTGATTCACAGCCATCCCTAGCTCCAGTTCTAGATCAGATGCCCTTGTTTGACCTCCATGGGCACTGAGCATGCACACAATGCACCTACATACATTGAAGAAAAACACTCATATACATAAAACAAAATATATAAATCTAAAAGGAAATCTGAGCAAATAAACTTTCTCATATTGAACAACCTCCCCCCAATTTAGCTAATTAAATATAGTAAATTGAGATTTCATAAAAGTACCTTTTAAGCTGGGCGGTGATGGCGCACGCCTTTAATCCCAGCACTCGGGAGGCAGAGGCAGGCGGATCTCTGTGTGTTCGAGGCCAGCCTGGTCTACAGAGCGAGATCCAGGACAGGCACCAAAAACTATACAGAGAAACCCTGTCTTGAAAGAGAGAGAGAGAAAGAGAGAGAGAGAGAGAGAGAGAGAGAGAGACTCTTAAAAAACTTTTCCTGACAATACTGAATGTTAACTGTCAGTTTCGATGGTTTGAAAGATAGCTCAATGGGTAAAAGGACCTTAGTTTGATCCCTGGATCCCATCCATGGTGGAAGGTGAGAAGCAACTCCTGAAAGCTGTCCTCCGACTGTCATATGTACCTCTATGGCACCCACACCTCCACATTCAATACTAAAAAATTAAAATTAATAAGACTGGATTAAAAAAACATTTCTTTGCTTATAGACATGTTTTCCTCCTAAATAACACAAAGAGCCTTGTGTTTTAGCGTTCTCTGTGACTAATCATTTTTTTTTAACTTTATGAATGTGTGCTTTGATATTTTGGGTTCTTGCTAATCCCAGAGTGCTGCTCTCAGGATCAGCTACTTCCTAATGATTGTAAATACTGTGCCTGCCAGTGTGGTTCTCATATACAGACCAGTCAGTCCTGGACCCCTGTCCCCTCCTTTATCTGACGTGTACACAAAGCCCAGGGTTAATAACTTGAGAGCTGAAGAGCACTCCTGTTACCCAGAGCCCACTGAAATTAAACTTGTCTCACATAGAAATCAAGTCCCTGAGCCATATTCTCCCCTTGTTCCCTCTGCTTCCTAACTCGACCTTAGTGCGTCTCCAGGCAAACTGACTTTTCCAGAAAAATGCCATGCCTGTTAAAGATTCAAGACTGATTGGCTGTGGAGATGTTATTTGTGAGATCCGAGCCATTTTATCTCCATTTATCTTTGGTCCACTTAGTAGCCACCTCTGTGTCTGGCCTAATATCCTGTGAGTAAACCTTGTGGGATGTATTGCTAGACCACCAGCCTTCAACAACTCAGAGCTAACAGTGTCAAACAGCACTGGAGATCTACAGTAAGAGAATTTCCTGCTTACTGTGGCCTTCTCAGATCCATGTTCTATGGACTACTCAAGACTGACCTGCACACATCCTGAGTTCTTCAGGCTTCAGTAAGGTTCAGTCCCTGCCTTCTGGTCTACACGGTGGAATAATGTCCTTGTAAAGTATAAGCCGGACAATGGGTAACTCCCCTATTTATTAGGAATCAGTTTTCTTCAGTATCTGAGGCCTGCGATTTTAAAAACTAATTTCATGTATTTTGTCCGCTTTCTTTTTTCAGGGACAATTGTAAATCTAATTACCTTTTGCTTTTGCCAATAGCAGAAAACAAAACAAAACAAAACCCACCTATACACTTAATATAGAATGTCAGCAAGAAACTTGGTGGGACAGTTGGTACCACAGATTCGTGAGGACTCTAAACTTTCCTGTATATAGGAAGATAATAGCTGTGGTAGTCAGAACTAATGTTACATGTTGGCCTTTTGGGGAGATGAGTTACTGTTTTATGGTATCACATTTTATTCTTTTTAAAAAAACTAATTTTTTTTTTTTTTTTTTTTTTTTGAGACAGGATCTCACTATCTCCGGCTGGCCTGGAACTCCATACAAAGACCAGGCTGACCTCAAGCTCATAGATCTGCCTGCCTCTGACTCTCAAGTGTGATTAAAGGCATGCACCACCACATCTGATCTAAACCTGGCCATGTTCCCCAAAGAATGTCTAACTCAAGAAAGCCTTAAGACAATGGGCTGAGCACTAGCTCAATGGCAGAGTTCTTCCTTAGCACATGTAAGGCTCTGTATTCAATTCTAGCACTCAACCAGACCATCCTACAGATATTCCTTTTACTACTACTACACACACGTGTGTGTATGTTATATGTAATATATTTTAGTACTATATACACACATTAGTAATCATTAGTAATGATTACTAATGATTGTCAGGCAAGCTAAAATCTTTAACAAGGAATCCCCAAAACCAAAAAGGTAGAAAAACTTATGTAAGGAGACAAAAATGTCGGACACGTTAATGTTTCCAGAGAGAAGACACTATCATCAAGGAATAGGGAACCATTACCCTCAAAACAACACTTCAGGATGTTCGGAAAACCAACTCGGGGTTATCATCATTCTTAAAGGCTGGCTAGATGATTCAGTGGGTAAAAGTGTTTGCTGCCAAACCTGATGACGTGAGTCTCTCCCTCCCCCCCAGAATCCAAAAGTTGCCCGTAGACTGTCACAGGCATACCACGGAAGGAAATTATTAACAAATAAGACAAGAAAGGTTTCCCAGGAGAGGGCAGGATCCATTCTGAGTTCATCATGGCTTGCACAACACATGCACATCTGTCTCAAGGTATGGACACAGTGACATTTCATAACACCTGCCTTCAAAATTCTGAAGTGTTGTATAGTGATGTCCTGGAGATAAAACATCCTGTTGATGGAAACTCATGGGATATTTGAAGGGGACATTGAACCTCCACCCTGCGGGAAGCTCCTTAAACTCAGGAACTGAGCAACTCAAAAGGATTCAGGGTGTCCCTGAAACTGATTCACCATGCTCCTACCTTCCTAAGCACATGCAAGCAGTAAGGACCGCTGCCACACTTAGACAAGCTGAGTTGCCTAGAAGAGGCTCAGACCAGCCCAGGTGAGCTGCCTGTGGGCCATGCAGTGCACTCTGGGTTTCATAAGCTGTCACCCATGCTGGGGTGAGTCTTGGTGGTGCATCTGTGATTTTCTGCTCCCTTCATCCATACTCCTATGAACAGCCCTAATAAAATCCACTAGCTCACCAAGTTGGACTCTAATATCTGTACTTTGGTCTGTTGTTGGCTCCCTATTTGGGATGAGTAGATGCTTGCTCATGTATCCCCAGGAATAGTCATTCAATATGATAGAAAATGGGTTCCATCTTTGAATATCTTCAGATAGGTAGTTTAAAATATAAAACAATAAACCAAGAGGAAGAGCCTACACAGAATACAGGAGCTAAGCTGAGGAAGGGCATGGCAGGAACTTCAGATGACACCAATGAGGCAGACCAGCTCAGACTGGACAGATATAGGAAAACTGATACAGATAATGACTCAAGGCCTTTATTTGAGTTAGGAATACACAGAAACTAAAGCTGAGAAGTATTGGCAAGGATATTATCACTCCTTAGGAAAGTTCTTCAGCAATCTACTTCGTGGCTCACCAGTAAGACTTTAACCAGTCACAATCTACCAACCAGTATAGCAGTAGCAGAATTACAATCAGGAAGACAGGTAATAAGGAATACAAATACACACAATAACCAGGAGAAGGAATCCAAGATAATGTAGAAAAATGGGACAGCAGGAGTAAGCACATGGACACATTTGAATGCAACCAGTTGTGAGTAGAAAGCAGGAAGAAAAAAATGAGGGAGATGGGCAGAATTGCTTGCTGTTTGCAAGGTGAACCTTGATAACCTAAGTTTGATTCCCAAGAGGGTAGAAGAACCAACTCCCAAAAGTTGTCCTCTGACTTCCACATGTGTGCTGGCATGCACCCTCAACAAAAAACCAAAACCCAAAACTCACAGTATCTGTAACTGGAGTTCTACTGAGGCAAAGGCTAAGGTGAAATCAAGGTTTTGCTTTTAGCTGGGCATAGTGGCACACACCTTTACTCACAGCACTGGGGAAGCAGATTCAAGTGCATCTCTGAATCTGAGGCCACCTGGTGTACAGAGTAAGTAGGACTACTTAACCAGGAAGGACTAGAGAGAACCCGTTTGAACTGCCCTCTCCACCTTACCCCCACTTTTTGCAACCCACAGTCATGGCTGAGGGTAGAAGGTATTGCTGCTGGTGTGGATAAGGATGCTAACATTTCACCACATAAGCAGCTAGTGACTACGCTCATCCATGATGGCTTACTGGGTAGAGTTTGCCTACTAAGGTCGCAAGCTCATGCTTGATTCCAATCCCGAGGAGAGAGCCAATGCATGTCAAGTTGGTGGAGGTAACAATTAATTATTAAAGCTGACATGAAACTACTGAAAAGGAAACCTGTAAGATGATCAGTTGCAGCTGTGTGGCAAAGGAATATGGCCAAATAGATAAACAAACAAACAAACTTAGGCTGAGGATCTCAAGAGTACTACAAATGTAAGAAGTGACCAAATAAAGAGTGACTGACCCCTTTCCTCTTGAGCTCATGCCAGAATGAACCTTGGTAACACTTTCTTTCCAACAGCTGAATGATTCAGGCTGTTTTCCCATCTGTGTTTATGTCCAATACGCACTCTGCACACTTCATCCTCCCTTGCCATCTTCCTCAAGTTAATAATTAATGCGCTGTGGAGCCAGCAGAGGAGCCACAGATGGGGTCCTCCAGGAGCCTCTGGATTACTTTTTAGTATCAGAAGCCTGTCCTTCAATGCTGAGGGGCTCTAACTAGAGTACCGATCAGAGTCTGGGACATCTTCCCAGGTCAGGCTGACGGTGTTCCACAAAGGTTAACTGAGCAAAGTGCCACACTGAGTGCACGTGTCAAAGATAACACAGTTCCTGGAGCCTCTCCTAGTTAGCCTTCTCTGAGGCTGTCACTTGCCCCAATAGTACCTAAACACTTATCAATAACTGCTATTTGAAAAGTACTGGCATTCTCCCAGTACAAGGGAGAATTCAGATTTTAACCTGCTGCCAGAGCAAACTACAGAATGAACACACAGTTCTTATTTCCTTAAAAACAAAACAAACCCTCACATAAACAAACCACAAAACAACCAGTTTTATTAAACTTAATAGTTTCTGATACAAAGAGAAATACCAAAAGAAAACCTATGACATATGCACATGTAGCCCCCCACCCCCCAAATCTCTAATAACCTAAGGGACAAAATTCTCGTCACAGAGAAAGTTATCTTCGCTTTTGGAAGATGTTTCCACGCCCCATGCCACGTCCTCTTCCTCTTGCAGCCACTGAAAGGAAGAAGAGAGGTCAGTGAAGGGGGGAAAGGAGTGGAGTTGGCCCTGGTACCTGGTATCAGGTGGCAGGGGTGCTGATAGTAGTCTGAGCACAACAGAAAAGACAAACACTCAGGCTGGTGCACGGCACTCTAAGGCCATTGCAGATGCATCCAATTCACTTTGTATGCATGCAATTCCCTTCTGAAAGCCTCAAACACATACACTAAATGCTAGCTAGCATCTGTTAATTCTGGGTAAGGGGCTTGATTATTCTCTTGAGTCTTTCTGCAGGAAAGAAATGCTTAATAACAAAAACAAAATAACACTACCCATAAAAAGGCAAAGACTACCACTCTGTGACCCAATGTGCCTAGGAACCTGGAGCAGTCCCGAGGGAGGTGTTTGATGGGAACCTGTGCACCTGCTGATAGGAACCTGAGCCAGGGGTGGGAAAGGCCCAGGTGGCCCAGGCAGCAGTCGGTGGGGCCGGAAGAGTCAATGTCTGAGGTGCACAACAATCTGACTGGCCAATACGGGACAGCTAGTGTCACTATGGCAGCAAGAGCAGCCCTCCTGGAGGCAAAGGGAAAACTTCTCTCTCAGACTCTTGGGTATTTATTTATTCATCTGTGTGTATTGTGTGCATGTAGAGGTCAGAGGACAACTTCTATCAGTCTTATGAGACAACCACCCTTACCACCAAGCCATCACTGGTCCCAAGATTTTCTTGACAGCTTTTTTTTTGTTTGTTTGTTTTTTGGTTTTTCGAGACAGGGTTTCTCTGTAGCTTTGGAGCCTGTCCTGGACTAGCTCTGTAGACCAGGCTGGCCTCGAACTCACAGAGATCCACCTGCCTCTGCCTCCTGAGTGTGGGGATTACAGGTGTGCACCACCACCACCCGGCCTGACAGCTTTTTTTTTATAGAGGTCTTAAAACAAAACCAAAAAAGAAAGAAAGAAAGAAAGAAGGAAGGAAGGAAGGAAGGAAGGAAGGAAGGAAGGAAAAAACAAAAACAAAACAAAACAAAACAAAACAAAAACAAAAACCCAAACCATTCTATCTTTAAACACCGAAGATACCTCACATATAAAACACATGAAATATGCTGCTAAAGATACTGATGGAGGACCCACGGCCTTTCATGCCATCAAATCTTTTTCCAAACACCACTGTATTTTCTTAGGACTATGCTTCTGCACCTAACACTGCGGCAGAACTTCTCGGGGACCTAAACATAAACTGTCATTGGACTGGACCCCAGGAGCAGCTGAGCAGTCACTGGGGACAGCATGGTTACACTCTGGTATAAGTCACAGGAGGGTTTAATGTCAAGTTTAAGAAAATTTGAAACAAGGAATGGCAAGATGCTTCAGCAAGTAAAAGTACTTGCTGCCAGCCCTGCTGACCTAAGTTCAGTTCCCAGAAACCCCATGGTGGTGGGAGAACTGACTGACAAGTTGTCCTCTCTTCTCCATGTGTCCCCTACCCCACAAATGAGCTAATTCACCCAATTTTAAAAATGAACAAAGAAGAGCCAGATGGTGGTGGAACACACCTTTAGTCCCAGCACTCGGGAGGCAGAGGCAGGTAGGTGGGCCTCTGAATTTGAGGCCAGCCTGGTCTACAGACAGCCAAGGCTACATAGGGAAACCCTGTCTTAGAAAGGCAAACAGGAGAACATCTTGAGGGATCCTGCCCCAGCTGCACACTGTCTTGGGAGGTGAGAAATATAGACAGTGGACGGTGGACTGAAGGGAACCCCAGAGAAGCAGCTTTCATCAACTGTCCCCCATGTTGAGTTGGTTCTCAGCGAAGCGGCAAGAGCCAGCCATGCTCCCGAGTAACCCTTGTAAGCTCACTGGTCCATAAGACACACTTGAGTGGAGCTCTTTCTTTGGTTTGTTAGTTCCCTTTCTAGCTTGGGTGAAGGGGGCGGGGAGAAATTGCACACAGTTCTAGGAAGGCTACGGTACTGTTCCAGGTATCAACCCACATCCTCACTAGACCAGAGCAAGCTGCCTAGCTCTCTTGGATAAAATTTTTGAAAAGAAAGGAGAGTATTTCACTTAAGACAGGGTTCTCTCTGCCTGTCTCTCCAGGGTCTTGCCTCTGGAGTAGTGGGATTATAAGCGTGAGCCACCATCCTTGCTTAAGGAATCTGCATTTTTCCCCCTAAGGAGAGATTTGGGAATTTACTAAACTCTGTGATAGTTTCAAGTAAGGCAAGAAAGATAACGGAAAGGCCCCCATTACCAAGGATTTCTCAAGCCTGGGGGTAGGTCAGGACAGGGTACAGCAGCATGTGTGGAGAGCAGTGTGGTCAGATTCACTCCTGTCCCCATACAACAGTAGGGCTTTTCCCTACAAGAAAGAGGGTAAGAAGGATTCTGAAGCCAGCCCAGAAGCACCTACCTTGGGCCTTCAGGATAGCAGCTTTCCCTCGGCCAGCCCCCGAGCCTTGGTTCTTGTTTTTCATGCTCTTTAACATGGGTGCATTTTTCAGCATGTCAGGCAATATCAGAAATCGGATCTTGCTGCCACGTATGTATACCTGTTCCAGCTGCGCCACTCGGCCATCTCTGTAGGTGACTGTGATGTTGGACATCTGGAAAGGAATCACCGCTTATTTGTAAGGGTCCTATCACTGAAGCACACAAAGCCAGGGAGCCTTTCATCAGAGTGAGTTTAGAAATACAAAAGCCTGACACCAGCATAAAAAAGCCAGACACGGGCTGGAGAAATGGCTCAGCAGTTAAGAGCACTGGGTGCTCCTCTAGAGGACCTGGGCTCAATTCCCAGCAGCATCCACATGGCAGTTCACAACTGTCTGTTATTCCACTTGCAGGGAACCCATGGCACCAGGCGGGCGTGTGTGCGCATGCACACACCCACCCACCCACCCACATGCAAAATACACATACACATAAATAGAATAAATAAACCTAAAAAAAAAAAAAAGCCAGCCAAAGCTGGGAGAATACCACAGCAATGGTCGGCACTTCCAGGGTGCGTCAGGGACTGTGCACTTCACAGAAGTGTCAGAGGTAAGTGTGAGCTCTCCCACTTTTACAGATCACAATCCAACAAACACCAGTCAAACAGCTGACATGCAGAGATGGCAGGCTGGAATCACTGAGCTCAGATGCAGAGCCCAGTTTGCACTGCCTCCTGGGCAGCCTTCATGTCCAAACTGCAGCCTCTCGTGGACCTGCTGGCACCCAGGCTAAGTATGCACTAGATACAGTTCTCTTAGTATTAGGGAGGCAGATGACTAGGGACTGAGAAGGGACTGTGGCAGCGCCCACACAAGGAGAGGAAAACTTGAGCACTCAAGGACCAAAGCAGCACATCTCCACAGTACTGAGGACACATCAGAGACTGGGGAGATCTCTCAAGTTTGTGGATGGAGAAACGGCTAACAGGACCAAGGCAGTTCTTTGGGAGGACCAATGAGTCAACATGAGAAGTGTAGGATGAAGGGAAGGAGGAGTCTCTATGAACCCAGTCAGGGCACCCATGGGGTGGTGGGGGACAGGAAAGTGACACAAACCTGCCAACACCAACTTCAACAGGTGCCACTTTTACTACAATTGCTTAACTGCTGTCCTCTGGGCAGAGGAGGACTACACTCTATCTAGAACGGGTGAGGCCTACATTGCAAAGCTTTAAAAGTTTCTGTGTGTACACTAGACACTGAACATATCTCCCGCCTGTGTCCCCTCCCCTTTCTCCTCTCGTCTCTTCTCTCCGCTGTTAGTCCCTCACTCCCCAAACAACTCCACTTCCACTTTCATTTTACACACACACACACACACACACACACACACACACACACACACCCCTTCATGTGACTACAAAATTTAGGAGCCGCAAATGAGAGAAAACCTGTCTTTCCAGGACTGAGTTAATTGCTCAGTGACCACCTCCCAGGACTCTGTCTTCCATAGATGTTGCTGTCTTACACTCCCTGGCTCCTTTTAAATGGCCAGGTGGTCGGTTCCTACTTGAACACTAACAATGAAAAGCACATCAATGCTCTGAGGCTGTCCCTGCTTGATCGGAGCAACAGGAATGGCTTCTAGGATTTCAAACCACTGTGCTTGTTCTGCGTTCAAGGGCAAGAGGGCCCCAGTTTCCCACCAACAGGTGCAGGCTTCCTGTTCTCTATCACCATTTCCTCAAAAATCTCACAGTTCCTAAGTCCTTGCCACAGTTCCCTGGACAAGTACCAGAATAAGTCATTATGATTAGCTTACCCAACTGAAGAACCCGTATTCCACACTACCCCCCCCAATCCCAGACATACTTGTGACTCTGCAGAAGACACCAAAGTGGCCTGAGACCTCCAGTGAGACCTAGCTTTGCCATCTTGCAGAGGCGTAACCCTGAGCACATCTTCAGAATTTCCTGAGCCCCAGTTCCCTCCCTCCCTCCCCTACTCGAGGAAATAATACAACAAAAGCCAACAAGCATTTCCTGAGCATGAATATAGACAGCAAGCGGATGACAATGACCCTGATGACTGATTTTGTACCATGACAGCCCATGAGAGACAACACAACCTCTCAGAAGCAGATCTGTCCCTGAAGGTCTATACCTTTACTCATCACACTGCCTCATGTGTCACCCCCACCTCAAAGTGTAACAGACTACCTTCCTGAAACTGTTCAAAACCAAATTCAGTAAGGCAAAGTATGTCTAAATGTTGTCTCAATTACCTAGGACATAAAGCCTATCTAATCTGAGTTATGATGTCTATTTTGGGGATGTATGATTGCTGAGCTTAATCTCCTTCCCTACTCAGCATCTCCTCACTGTGCCTTGAGAATTTCCGTGAGGCTGTCACACAGATCCAACAAGACTTAGCTAGGTGCTTCTACTAATGTCCTAGGATGGGTTCTCCGTGTCACCCGACAAATATCCCCCCAGTTACTGCTCTAATGCAGTCCTGTCCTGCTACTAAACAAATGGTAGCACCCTCTCAAGGAGGGCCCTGCGTTTGCATCATAAAGCTAAAGGCATCATCTTTTTAGCAATAGGTTTATCTTAACTACATTTAGAAATACTTAAAGGTTTATTTTATTCAAGTGTATAGCCAGGGGCAGTGGGGTTAAGCTGAGTGCTAGGAACCCAACACTGGTCCTCTTAACTGCTGAGCCATTTCTTCAGGCACAGCACTTAGGTTTTACTGAAAGTCAGGCAGGAACATATGAGTTTATGGTCTTCTGACCTCATTAATCCTTTTTTAAGACAGTCCACAAAAGCTATAATTTCTCTTCCCTTTGGTTGGTAGAGAAACTCTAATTCTGAGCTGGCCTTCATTTTAGAAAGAGACTGCCTGGGCTGGAGTTCAGTGGTAGATAACTTGCCAGGTTCCATCCTTAGCACTAGGGAAGCAGAGGTCCTGCCTACCGACTTCGCCTGTTAACATGTGTTCACTCTCTTGATGCCATCGTCCAGATCACTTTTACACGGGCATCCGTACTTCAGTCCTGCCCATTCAACTGAGTTTCCACAAAACCCGAAGGGCCATGCTTCAGAGAACAAGTGAGAGTTCCTGGAGGGTGGTGCATAACGAAGAAGCATGGAGTCTCTGCCCCCAGGCCATGCTTGACACATCCGCACCCTTTGTCTTACGCTCTAGAGTAAATGCACTTCCCTGGAGTTGGTGAGCTGCTTAAACAAAGGGTGGTCCAACCTAAGGCAGGCGGGACGGACTGTAGAACCAGTTGGTCAGACGCACAGTTTAACACTGGGGCTTTCTCAGGTGTCTAAAGAGAGGCCGGTGTTGAGGACTGAAAGCTCGCTCAGTGAGATGAAAGCCAGTGCTTTCTCCCTGTAGCCTCAGAAGCGAGCTAAACGATGGAATACCCCACTGGTCAATGCTGCACACTGACTTCTTTCTTAGCGTGTGGGGACTCTCCCATCCAGTGTCAGAAGTGATCCCTGTAGTGAGAGCACAGGGACACCGAGTCTCAGAGGCGGGTCTTCCTTTTCTCTATGACCTTGACTGCCAACATGCTAAAAGTACACACACACTTGAGGATACTTTTACACACGCATGCTGGATATTCATTCAACTGCCTCCCATGTTGCTGCACTATCAAATGACTGCTCTATCTTTATTCTTAGGAAACACACACAAATGTTACAGGGCATAAGAGTACAAAGAACACAACTCACTTGAAAGTAAGTTCACATATGTAGCCTAAACACTGTTTTGGTTTTTTTCTTCCTCAAGCTAAAGAGCTTACGTAATCTCTAGAACTTTAATCACACAGCCAGGTATGGTGCCTTTGTCTGTGATCCCAGTGACTGGGAAGCTGAGGCAAATTGATTCCAAGCCACTAATGCCATTAATCCCAGCACTCAGACAGGTGGATCTCTGTGAGTTCGAGGCCAGCCTGGTCTACAGCGTGATTTCCAGGACAGCCAGAAACCGTTTCAAAAAAAAACCAAAGACGAGGACAACATCAACAAACCCACGCCTCGTTGAGAAATCTCACTTTCCTGGTGTTAGTTACACGCAGTGTTTGCTTTTTCAAGATGACCCAATTCTATTCAGTCTCGTGTAGGCTATAATTTTTGTAAGATAACAACTCCATACAGATCATTTGTCTACTGAGGGTTGTCACAGCAAGTAGACAGATCAAACGGTGCCCTCCCTCACAGTCCCCAAGCACCATTTGAGCTTCTGAAAAACCCACTTACTCTACTGCTTTCTCCCACTTAATTTCTAAGAATTTTTTCTCTTGGTGTATGATGAAATAGATTTGAATATTATTTGCTTCTTAAATTATATTTACTGGCATTATGATAATAACCAGAACATATACTCATCATTTTCTTTTTTAAAAGTTACTGTTTTTTAAAACTAGAGTCATCACGATGCCTAGGGTAGCCTCAAACTGTCTTCCTGCCTCAGCTTCTGAGAAAAATAATATTAAAAAAATTAACTACATAAGCTGGTGGAGAACTTGCCTAACATGAGTGAAACCCTAGGTGTGAGCCCTAGCATCACATAAAGCCAGCCACAATGAATGTCTCCATAATTTGTTCAGATAACTACAGGTCCCAGAAAAGCTATTGCTCCATAACATACTGATTTTTTTAAATAAATATAAACAAAATTTGATTTTTAGAAACTTTAGCTGCTCTGTCAACTTTGGAAAAATATCCCAATTTAATGTGTTAACAGCCACATGGGTCTAGAAATGTTAAATGTTATTTTTCTCCATTTGTATAATAGTAACACACTGTATTAACTATGTAAGGTCTTATCTATATAGCTCTACTAACAGAAACACTGGTTTTCGGTTGTCTCTGTTAAACCAACACTGAAAGGGACACGTGACAACATAACTTTGTCTATCATTCTGAACTCGCCAACCCAGCTTGAAAATATCTTTAAAAACTGTGTGTGGGCCGGGCAGTGGTGGCGCACGCCTTTAATCCCAGCACTCGGGAGGCAGAGGCAGGCAGATCTCTGTGAGTTAGAGGTCAGCCTGGGCTACCAAGTGAGTTCCAGGAAAGGCGCAAAGCTACACAGGAAAACCCTGTCTCGGAAAACAAAACAACAACAACAACAAAAAAAACCAACCAAACAAACAAACAAAAAACTGTGTGTGTGTCTATGTGTCTGTGTGTGTAAGGTGCTAAGAACTGAATCCAGGGCCTTTGGTATGCTTATCAAGCAGTATCATTAAGCTATATTTCCAGCTCATTGTAGCTTTAAATATTTATTAAATACCTGATTACAAGCATTTTTATGAAGAAACCTTTTCTTCTGATTGTGAAGAAAACCTTAGTTTTCCTCTTGGCATCTACTAAGACAGACGCTTCAGGCCATGATTAATTACCACACAGCCAAAATCTGAAGACGTCTCCATTTGAGAGCCTTTAGTTCTAAGTCATCTATTCCCAAGATGGGAAAGGGACTGGGGCACTCCACCTCCGCTACAAAATTAGCTTGAGTAAGGAAACCACAGGAACTTTTGACCACTTCCATCTACGCGACACCATCACCCAGCTAACACCATTGCCTGTAGCTCTGGCCAGTACACTCACCTTGAGGTGGTAGGGTATAAGCAATAGGAGATCAAAGATCTCTATCTTCCGTGCAAATGTCCAAACCTAAGATGCCCAAATGTGTGTCTGACCCACTAAGTTCCATTTCCAGGAACTTACCACAGATTTCATGTATATACTGTAAGAGTTTTGTCTTTAATTACGTCATCATCCCGGGATGTGGGGCAGCCTAAAAAGCAGGTGGACCCTCTGTGTCCCCCCTTCCCCCTTCTCTCTTCCTTCTGTGCGGTCGGTCAGTGTCTGTCTGTCTCTGTCTCTCTCTCTGTCTCTGTCTCTCCCAATAAAGCTCTAGAAAGGTAACCATGGCTCATGATTCTTCCACCAGAACACTCCTCTGGCTGGCCACTGCGGGCAGTGGCCAGCCACCAGTAGCGCCGCTTTAACCAACATATACACACTATGCTTTTAAATGACTCACAGTACGATAAACTATGTTAAAACAATCAAGTTCTGGGTAGGTGGCTCAGTGGTGTAGTGCTTCACCAACAAGTGCTAAGCCTCTCAAGATCCTAAGAGGCAGATTTTTACATAGTGATGCTGGTAAGATCATTAAAAAAAAAAAAGGATTTATTTATTCATGTATTTAATGTGTATGTATGCATATGCAACACAAGTGTGCAGGTGCCTTCAGAAGAGGATATCAGATCTCCTGGAACTGGAGTTACAGATGGTTCTTGCTGCCATGTGGGTCCTGAGAATTGAAGCCAGGTCTTCTTTAAGAGCAACCAATGCTCCCAACCTCTGATCCATCTCTCCAGCACCTAAGAACATTATTTAATAGGACCTCCTATATCTGAATGCCAGAGAAATCTTTATCTCATTGTATCTCAAAATGATTTCCTTCTGCCTGGCCTCACACCCAAATGTGCCTTTATTAAAAGCACAGGAATTCAGGTTTACAGTCTAGATACTAGTTGTCTGGCTTTCTAATCAAGGTCAGCTGCACCATGGCCCACTCACTACCTTACTTTGAAGCTACCATATAAAGGGATAGAGACATAGTTGAGAAGTGAGAACACTTGGGGGATTCTATCACTAGCACTGCAAGAAGAATATCCTACTACATAATTTTTATAAGCTGTATCTATTTAAATACACACAGATTAAAGAAGTCTATCTATGTCAATACACACAGGGAAAGAAGAGGTTCTGATGAAATCCTCTCAGGTTCCCAAATCTGTCAGGTTTGTTGTTTTTTTGAGACACGGTGTCACAAAATCCAGGCTTGCCTTGAGTTTATGGTGATTCCTCTTCCTCATTTTCCTGCGTGCTGAAATTATAGGTGTGTACTACCCTGCCTGTCTCTGTCCTAAGCTTATAAACAGAAATATTATGCAGAAGGTATTTGGAGGATGCCCTCATTTTTAAAGGACTGGGGACCAGGAAGGAGACAGTAGGGGAACCTGCAGGAGCCATCACAATCCCAGACGATACATAAGTGAAGTGTTCAGTGCTCACCTGCTGCTGGGGTTTGCTCTACACAGCCTATTGATCTTTATGCAATGTGCTTAGGCTCTGGTCAACCTAATGAACACTCATCATCTTGGGCAGTATTATGGGATAAATTGTGTCCCTGCAAAATTAGGACATGATGAAGACCCAATTCCCTGTACCTCAGAGTTGGCCATGTTTATAGACTCTACGAGTAAATCAAAATGAGCATTCACCTGTTATCACTGGTTTTGGAGAGAACAGAGGGCAAGGAAGGCACAAACTCACACGAGACACACTACTTTCCAAGTTGCAACCTGAGAATACAAGATCTGTGCACTTTGCATCATGTGGGCCGCACTTCTGAGAATACCATAATCATCTAGTCAGACAACTGCATATTACAGTTGGGCTGAGGCCCTTAAGCCTCAGTAAGTTGTTTAAGTAAAGCAGCACAATAAATACATTAATAGTCACTATCCACAATCTTTCATTCTACTCACAAAGCTAAACACCTGAAAACAAAGATATCTCAATTGACAGGAGTGGACCCATGAAAGTGGCACTTCCTGACCTGTAGGCAGACTACTACACGTCAGATCTTGACAGCACTAAGCAGGTGCTTCCTGTGGAAGGAAACCAAGAAGTACAGGACTTTGGAGAGCCTTGACAGCTGAGTGGGGTAGCACCTGCCTGTAATTACAGAACTGATGATAAGGCAGGAGGATCAAGTGTTTAAGGCCAACTTGGGATCTACAGAGGGAGATCTTGTCTCAAAAGCATCCCCAAACTGGCAAAGGCGTTTAGCAGGAGTGTACGTAACCTCAGGCCGCAGGCACTGGGTTCCATCCCAGCAGAGGGGAAAGAGGGCAGCACACAACACACCATCCAACTCGAAACGAAATCTTGCTTGTTTGCTTCTATTGCTGGACTAAACACCCCAGCCAAAAGCAACATGGGGAGGAAAGAGTTTGGCATACACATCCCGATCACAGTCCATCACTGAAAAGGCCAAGGAAGGGACTTGAGTTGGCAGGAACTGAAGCAGAGACCACGGAGGAATGCTGATTACTGACTTGCCCTCCAGGTTCTTGCTCAGCAAGCTACCTTTCTCTCTCTCCACACACACACTTTTTGTTGTTATTATTTTGAGGCAGTCTTTCTATGTAGCTCTGGCTGTCCTCCTGCCTCTGCCTACCAAGTGCTGGGATTAAAGGCATGCACCACCATGCTCAGCCTTCAGCTACCTTTCTTATACCTCCCAGAAACAAATGCCTACGAGTGGCATAGCCCGTAATAGACAGGGCCCTTTCACATCAATCACTAATCAAGAAAATGCCCACAGACCTGCCTACAGGATAATCTGATTGAGGCATTTTCACAGCTCAGGTTCCCTTTTCCAAGACGACTCTAGCTTGCGTCAAATTGACAAAAAACTAACCAGCACAATTACAATAGTTTCAATGAAAAGTATCCTCCATAGTTGTAGGCGTTTGCACATTTGGCCACCAGTTGATGGTGGGTTTTTTTTTTGGGGGGGGGGGTGTTTGGATGCAGCCTTGCTGAAGGAAGAGTGTCATGTCACTGGGGGCAGGCTTTGAGATTAGTACTCTCCAACACTTCCAGGCTGCTCACTGCTTCCAGCTTTCTACTGAAAATGTAACACTTAGCTTCCTGCTGTCACCATTTGTCCTACCATGATGGACTCTCCCTCTGGAACTGTGAGCCAAACCAAACTCCTTCTGATGGTGTGTTATCACAGCCACAGAAAGTAACTAACTCACACACCCTAAAGGCAATAGTCTGGCCCACAGGTGGAACCCTACACAAGGCACTTTACCTCTACAAGCTTTAGCTTTCTCACGTGGAATGCAGTAACAGGCACCGTATAGTCTAGCAGTTCTAACATGCAAAGCACTGACCCAGCTCCTGCAAACACACAAGCCATCTGACCTCTGTACGACTCCAAGGTATGGATCACCTGGAGCAGTCAGGGATCTCACCTTTCACCCACTTCAGAAGACAGCAGGCTGAGGAGTGTGTGGAGCGACAGCCTCCAGCTGCCACTCTGCAGATCCACCGTGGTGCTCACTCTGAGGTAGCCCTCCCACAGGCTGCCAGTGACAGCAACAGCAGAGCCAACCCACTTCTGCCTCCTGCTACTCTTACTTTGGGGTAACTTCCTCAGCATTAAGCTGAAGTCCGAGGCTCTTTTTGCTCCCTGAGATTTAAAATTCCCCTGCTATGACGGTTAGTACCATCAACTTGATGGATGCAGAATTACCGAAGGACAAGCATGCCAGTGAGGGATTATCTAGATCAGGTTGAGGTGAGGAGACCCAACTTCAAGTGAATAAGAAGTAGAGCCTGGGCTAAGAAGGGCACTCGTCTGCTTCCTCACTGCAGACTCAATGTGACCAGCTTCTCAAATTCCACCACCACGACTTCCTCAGCGATAGACTGTATCCTCAAACTGTGAGTCAAGACACACTCCTCCTGCTAGAAGCTGCCTTTGCCAGGTAGAGAAACTTTGACAGAGAGAAACCCTGTCTCACATACTCCCGCTCTCTCACTGTTACCCTGCACTACCACTTCCCCAATCAATCTCTTTGTGCATTTCACTGTCTTGGCATTTATAGCACAGAGGATCCAAAATAATTCCACCTTCACTTTACAGAGGAGAGAACAAGTGATTAAGATACCTAAGGCCATTAATTATGACCTGATTCAAATTTCTAATTTCAAAGCTCAAGTTCTTAACTAATGGGTGTGTGTGTGTGTGTGTGTGTGTGTGTGTGTGTGTGTGTGTCGACGATGACAAGACCACATGTCAAAATTTGGTGGTCATAGCAGATGAAACTTTCTACAAGAAAAAAAGCACATATAATAATATATGAGCTTGAGATCCACAATTATAAATTGTGATGGAAAAGGGACACTGGCTCTTGACCCTGACTCTTCTGAAAGACTCTCTACTTCTTCCAAATGGAAGAAAAAAAAGTCAAAGACAACTTGCAGGGCCTTGAATTCTCCATCATCTACCTCAGCCTCCCAAGTGCTGGAACATACCTGATAATATGGTCATCAGGCCGTCAAATGACTTTTCTGCCTCAAGACTAGGTCTACACAGACATACAAACAACCTCAGAGTCTGTAAGAGTGTCTGGCACATATTAAGCATCCAGTAAACTGTTGGATGGGAATAACTCCATCAAGACTTCCAAGTAAGCTGGGCGGTGGTGGCGCACGCCTTTAATCCCAGCACTCGGGAGGCAGAACCAGGCGGATCTCTGTGAGTTGGAGGCCAGCCTGGTCTCCAAAGCGAGTTCCAGGAAAGGCGCAAAGCTACACAGAGAAACCCTGTCTCGAAAAACAAACAAACAAAAACAAAAAAACAAAAATCAAAAAAAAAAAAAAAAAGACTTCCAAGTTATCTTTTTATCCCCCAGGATAGAAGCCACAGTTCCTTTACAGCCCCAGGGGCAAAGCGAGATACCTGACAGTTCATGTTGTCCTCTGCTTCAATGAGCTTCCCTCGATACACCTCACCAGTGTTGGTCTCACATGTTACGATGTGGCCCTCAGCCTCGTGCAAGACTTTAATTGGCACACCGATAGACATCTTGGCAGGGCTCTCCTTGTGCTGTAGTGAAAGGGAGAGACAAGTTATCTTTCAGAGCTTAAGAAGGACTGGCATTCCACAAGCTTTGCAAATATGTCAGAGCTGCTTTTTCTGTGGAAGAAGTCTGACTCTTGGTTTCAAGGAACCACCATGGCAAGTACACACAACATGTGAGGTGGGGAAGGATGGTAAGCTGGACAGAGAAAGCTAGTGGGAAACAAGAGTGCCTCCTTTCTATTCCCAAACACGTGTCCCTTTATATTCACCGAAACAACTCTGATATGGACCTGATGTGTAAAGTAACCACTGCTTACATGTAGTTATTCAAACAAAACTTACATTAAAAAAAAAAAATTCCCCTAGTCACACTAGTAATATTCCAAGTGCTCAGCAACCACATTTGGTTAAAGGCCACAGTTCCTTACAGTACATATAGACCCAAACCCAGAGAAATCTAGGAGAGGAGGTTTCAATTCAGCTTTGACTCTTCACTAAAGATGGGGATAAAGTATCAAGGCGCTCACAAAGTGCTACATGCTACAAACAGGAAATGCTCATCATGAGAACAATCAGGGTAAACGCTCGACTTATTCTCAGTAAAAGACAGAGACTATGCACAGGGCTTTTATAATCCTGATAAGCACATAACCTATGTTCATGAGAAAACTATAAGGATGTTAAACGCCGTCTCTCTTGATGAGGAACCACCTCTTTCAACTTTAGGAGTGTGGCTTTTATGCCGAAAACGGTGGAGAAACACAGCAGGATTATAGAAGAAAAAAAGAATAAGAAAAAAAAAATAGCAGCATCTACACAGTGGGTCGAACATGGAGCTTCTGCAGCAGGGCAACTGGTTAAAACGTCTGCAGCAGCGTGGGAAGCATGAGAGGACCAGTGCCGGAATCAAGAGTGGAGGCAGGGATGCAAAAGACGGTGAAAATGATGATCCAGAGGGAAAGGTGGTAATTCGTAAGTAATGAGTGCTTGCAAGCTTCGAAAACCGGTGACCCGGAAAGGCACAGAACATGCAGACCAGGCGTAAATAACTGTTTCAAGCGCTAGTGAAACGGTGTTTGCAGCGGCCCGGGCTTCGAGCCCTCCGCTATGCCCCTCTGAGCTCCTCGGCAGACTCCCTTCCTGCCCCTAACCCTCTAGGGGACCCTCGGCCTCCTCTTACCGGCTCGCCGCCTCCTCACCAAGTGACTGCAGGCCCCTTTTCGGTTCTGGCACAAACGTTAGAAGGCGAAGGCGTGAAGCGAGGGAATGGCGGGCCCCGGGTACCCAGAATACCACGCGCTCCCAGAATGCCGTGCGCAGGGCCCCTCCCCTTCCTTTCCCCAGCGGTGAGAGTACGCTTACTTACGCTTTCTCCTTACTCCGCCGGCTGGGAAACGAGAGCTCCAGCACTATTGTTCCGGCACTGGAGAGGATCCGGGGATCGCCGGAAACATCAATCCTAAAAAGGAACATGGGGACCCACACTTACGAAGTACTCCAGGGACGGATTGGGCGGGATCTGGGCTGGAGACCAACGCTCTGGAGCGACCGGAAGTGAGGCTCGGACTAGGAATTTAAGTTTTGGATCTGGTCGCCAGCAGGTAAGGGGCGCACTGAGCGTGGGCAACTATCCCTATTCATTGTGTAGTTGGGACCTATAGGGAGTCAGAAAAGGATCCCCTGGCGTTTCGATGGGGCATTGCGAGGGGGCCAGAGCTAACACCTGAGGCTGCAAAGGAGCAAGCCAAGCGGAGGGAGTTTGTGAGGCTCCAACGTGACTGTGGAAGGGCCTTGGGGGCGGGGCTCGCGAGGGGGCGGGGCTTCCGGAGAAGGGCAGGACCTGCGGGGAGCTCTTTATGGGAGACAAGTGGGCGGCAGGGAAGAGGCGTGGCCTAAGGGAAAGGGCGGGTTTCCAGGTCCCAGACCTGGAAGGGAGGAGGCGTGGCTTGAGGTGGCCTAGTCCCCGCCTACCGGTCTCTGAACCGCGGAGGCGGCGGCGGCGGCGGCGGCGGCGGAGGAGGAGGAGGAGGAACGCTACCCACACTGGCCGCGCTCGCTGCCCAGCAGAAGTCGCAGCTGCAATCAGCTCCAGGCCGGGGCCATGGGCGCCCTGCGCCACCCGGGTCATGAGGACGGAGGCAGAGGCCACGGGGCAGCCGCTGGAGCCCGGTCAGTGCCTCTCCAAAGGGCCTTGCCCTCACCCGGGAAACCGAGGGGGACTCCGCCCTAGAGCTGGGCAGGGTCTGGCCGCGCGACCTTGGGCCGTCTGCGGCCCCCCCCCCCCCCCAGACTGGAGCTTCTTCTAGTGGACCTTAGCTAGGTGGATATTCCTCCTCATCTCCGGCCCTCCACTTCTGTTGTTTGTTACCGAGTCTCCCGGGGCTGGGAGCTCGGGGAGTTCTGAGAGCAGCCAAGTGGAAAAGTCCAAGGGGGCAAAGGCACTACCTTCCCCAGAAACCACGTTGCGGGATCCTGTTCCCAGGGGCAACTGTGGAAAGCCTGGGGCTGTGAATGGGGAAAGAACGGGAGGGACTTTTTCTCTGGCTTCCCAAACGCAGCGCCGAGCCCCTTTGCTTGCTCAAGAAGTGGGGAAAGCTGGACGTCATGGTGGAGCTCTGCTTAAGGCCCGAGAGTTGGCACTAATAAACTGTTATGGCGAGGTGCCGTCCCATGGGGGGGGGGGGGATCAAAGAGTTTGGTACCCAAACCCTTTAGTGTCAGTTGGAGGGTAACATCACGTGCAGAGGAGTGGTTCCTTCTGGTGGTAGCCTGGAGCAGGGCTCGGACCTCTACTGGGATTTACATTTTTACTGCTCCAATTATCTTACTCTGTGAACTTTGACTAGATCATTGCCCTTTCTTAGCGTCAGCAGATAATGGCTCACTTGTGTAGGGCACTAAGATGTTGATACAGTGGTAAAGTGTTTATAGACGGTGTAGAATTAATTTTCATAAATCCCAGTGAAGTAGGCTACTGCTGCTATTTGTACTTTTTGAGGTGAGCAGACTGAGGCTGTGGGGGAGAAAGTGTCCAGGGGGAGTTGACTGCCTTCCTTCTCTAGTGTCGACCAGACAACTGAGGCCAGGCCACAACCAAAGCAGACCCTAGCTCTCAGGTAGGGTCTTGTCTCGGCTTCAGGCATCAATATCAACAGCAGTTTTGGGCTCTGAATGCTAATGCTGTTATCTGGAGAAATACCAAGGCCTCTCCTACACTTATCACCTACTCCCAGCAAACATCTTGTTTGTGCCAAGATCAGGATAGCCAAGCAGGGATGTTTGTTTGCCCTGCGAGGCCTTCTGTTCTAGGGGTTCTAAGGCTGAGTGAAAGAGGACAGACAACTGAGTCTCTTAGGACTCTGAAAAGCAACTGTCCTACCCCGCATTTTATAACAGTATAAGAAAAGGCATGGCCCAACTAATTAGAACCAGAGCGCAGGCCACACACTAAGGAAGAAGTCTCCAACAGAGTTGTGATCAGGGCATTGTAGTGACAAGTAAGCATTCCAAGGGGTAGAGCTTTAAAAAAAAAAAAAAAAAAACAAAACAAAACAACTATTCAACAGCATATATGAGTGTCAGCTGTGGGTGAGGCTAGGTAGAGGCAAATGCAACCTTGGCCCTACCTGCGTATTACAGAATTCTCAGGCTGGCCAGGGAGAAAGCAGGTGCCCTCTCTATGAGCACGTTGTGGGGGAGGAGAGAGAGAAGAGTGGGGAGCAGAGCATTTAGATGTCAGAGATGAGAAAGCAACATTCCAGATCAATGACTAGGTAAAAACAAAACCTGGGTAGTTATCAGCCTGAGTAGATCAGAGCAAAAAGGCCATTTACAACCTCAATGAAGGTCCTGGAAAGGGAAGACACCCATCTTGATAGCGCCACAGCCTGCAGAGAGTTTTCCACTATCATACTGTGGGAGAACTGTTTTAGAGTATAAGTCTCTGGAGAGTGAGGTTTACGTCACCTTGGTTTGCCCAGAGCCTGTTCCACAGCTCATCATTTCTTCAGTAAGTCTGACTTTTTTCCATCTTTTTTTTTTTTTTGATTTGTAGCACTGGGGATTGAACCTCGGTCCTTGACAATGCTCCACCACCAGCCTCAAGTATAACAATGGGTTACTTACTAAACATCAGGTACTAGGCAAGGAAACAGCAAACAAGACCAGCAAGTTCCCTGGTGTCTTAGTCCATGTGCACACCTGAAAGACTTATCAACAATAGGAATTTATTTTCCCATAGTTCTGGAGGCTGAGAATTCTAAGATCAGGGTGCTGGTAAGTTCAGTACAAGATCCATCTGTTCCTTATAGGCAACTCTGTCTAGACATGTCCACATGACGGGAAGAGAGGAAGGGGAAGAAGTACTGTGTCCTTGCACAGCAGAAGGGTAAAAAGAAAAAGGCCTGTGGCTATTAGGTTGCTTTCTCTTCTCTCTCTCTCTCTCTCTCTCTCTCTCTCTCTCTCTCTCTCTCTCTCCCTCCCTCTCTCCCTCTCTCCCTCTCTCCCCCTCCCCTTTCTAAGATTTCCTTTATACAATTTTATGTGTCTTGAGTGTTCTGTCTGCATGTATGTCCATGCAGGTGCCCTCAGAGGCTAGAAGAGGGTGTCAGAGCGCCTTGAACAAGAGTTACAAACAGCTGTAAGCCGCTGTCTATGTGTCTGGAACTGAACTGTGCCTGGCTCCTTTGCAAAAGCATCAAGTCCTTTTTAACTGCTCAGCTATCTCCAGCTTTTTAGTTTAAATGGTCAACCTCATATAATCTGTAATCGTGTGGGAACGGCGTCTTAATGAGGAATTGTCTAGGTCAGATTGGCCTGTTAGTCTGCTTGTGAGAGATTTTCTTAATGGGTTCATTGAACTGGGGAGACTCACCCTAAATGTGGGCAGCTCTGTTTCCTGGGCTGGGCCCCAGACTGTTAAAAAGGGGGGAGGGGGCCATGTATTCTTGCCACCTGTCCCTGATTGGCTATGGTATGTATGACTGGCTGTCCCTATTTCTGTGACTTTCCAGAAATGGTGACGTGACCTGGAGTTGTGAGCTAGAATAAACCCCTTTCCCCATAAGTTACTTCTGCCAGGGTGTTCCATCACGGCAGCTGGGAAGGAAGCGAAGACATGGCCTGAGTTCTTTTTCCTGACCCTTTCTAAGGCATAAATTCAGAGACTGCATGACTGAGTTACTTCCCTAAAGACCCACCTTCTTATTTAAAGAGTTATTTATTTTTGTTTTGTGTGTATGAGTGGTTTGCTTGTGGGTTTGTCTGTGTACTGTGTGTGTGTGTGTGTGTGTGTGTGTGTGTGTGTGTGTGCGTGTGTGTGTAAGAGGATGTTGGAGACCCGCTGGGACTGGAGTTATATCTGGTTGTGAGCCAACGTGTAGGTGCTAGGGACTGAACCTGGGTCCTCTGGAAGAGAACTGCTAAACCATCTCTCCAGCCCCTCGAGACCCAGCAACTTCTTACCACCACACTGTGGGGTTTGTCTCGACGTGAGCTTCGGTTGTGAGGGATGCAGGCTCAAGCCGTCACTGTCCTTCAGGAAGCTCAGGACCCCGTGAGGTGGCAGCAGCTTTGTGTGTCACTTTTGCTAAGCACGGAATGAAACAAACAGGATGTCGGAAAGGAACGCCCTTCTCACCCATCAAATGCACAGTCAGGCTGGAGAGGTGGCTCAGAGGTTAAGAGCACCGGCTCCTCTTCCAGAGGTCCTGAGTTCAATTCCCAGCAACCACATGGTGGCTCACAACCATCTGTAAGGAGATCTGTAACCCTCTTCTGTATACATAATAAATAAATAAATCCTTTAAAAAAAAAAAAAAAGGAGAAAACCCTCAAGAGATTTTGAACTGAGGCCGAAATGCTAAGAACAGTAGAGAGAAAAGAGTTCCAGACTGAGGGTGTCATGTGTGCAGAGATGGCTCCAGCAGAGTTAAGACTTGTGGGTTCACAGGGCAGCTGGAACAGGTGAGGTTGAAGTGAGTCTGGGGGACCTACATCGAGCTGGGACCTGTAGGCTATTGTAGAAGGCTGGGGATGAGATGTGGCTCCACTGGTGTAGTGATTACCCAGAGGAAGCCCTGGGTTCCATCCCCACCACCACATAAAACTAGGCATGCTGGCACGTGCCTGTAATCCCTTAGGAGGTGGAGATAGAAGGATCAGAAGTTCAATGTCACCTTTGGCTACCTATCAAGTTCGAGGACATCCTGTGCCTCCTAAGACCCTGTTACAAAAACAAACAAACAACAACAAATATATATATATATATATATATATATATATATATATATATATATATGTAGTAGGTGCAGTGAGAGCTTCATTTATTATCTCCTTTTTATGTATTTTTGTGCGTGTGCATTGTACATATATGTACGTGGGTGTGCAAGGCCAAGGTGTCTTCTTGACCATCTCTGCCTTATATGTTGAGGTAGGATCTTTTCCTCAGCCTTGAATTTGCCATTTCTGCTAGTCTGATTAGCCAGCTTGCTCTGGAGATTTCCTGTCTGTCTGCTTGTTGGGATTGCAGGTGGGGGTGAGTTCTGGGGATCTGAGCTCGGTCCTCACGGTTGAGCTCTTTATCCACTAAGCCATCTGCCCATCCCAAGGACTTTTGTTTGTTTTGGTTTTTGTTTGTTGAAACAGGATTCTTCTGTGTAGCCCTGGCAGTCCTGGAACTTGCTCTGTAGACCAGGCTGGCCTTGAACCAGAGAGATCTGCTTGCCTCTGCCAAGTGCTAGGATTAAAGGTGTGTGCCTAACCCTAACCCCAGCTCCATCTCAAGGACTTTAAAGATAGAAACTAGCCAGGCAGTGGTGGCGCACGTCTTCAATCCCAGAACTCAGGAAGCAGAGACAGGTGGATCTTTGTGAGTTCAAGGCCAGCCTGGTCTACAGAGCAAGATCCAGGAAAGGTGCAAAGCTACACAGAGAAACCCTGTCCTGAAAAACCAAAACAAAAAACAAAGAAAAATTAGAAACTGTAGATGAACTGCCTCTGGCTGTTGTGTGAGGGGCAGGTGATGGAATAGGATTTGGGAAGGGGACAGGCAAGACTGAATTTACAAAATGACAAAAGGCTAAGGGCCTTGGAAAGACTTAGAGGTGCCTGGGGTATAGGGAATGAAGGGCATGAGGCCTCAGCTTTGCCTAGGCCCAGCTAACTGGTAGTTCACATCATTTCCTACAGAAAGCATTATGCATTTTGTTGCTCCATTTACTCACTGCATTCTGTGAGCTGTGCTCCATTTCCCAAAGGTGGAAGCAGACACAGAAATGTCAGGTGGCCTGTTTGCCATTACAGCCCCGCCTCCTCCCACAGGCACCCCTGCAGGTGAATGGCTAGGAACCATCGTGAGTCCCTGTCCAGCAGGCTACAGATAAGAGCTGCTGAAGGGCTGCATTCTGTGTCCTTAAGTGTGAACTCAGGCTTAAAGGATTACACACAAGAGATGGGGGCTGGCCTGCCTGGGGTTAGGGAAAGCCCTAGAAATAGTGGCCGTTCATCCAGTCCCTGAAGACCCGGGAGAGCAGGAGGTTAAACTCAGACATCATGTCAGAAGAGCCAGGACAAAGCCGGGCGGGTGGCGGCACACGCCTTTAATCCCAGCACTCGGGAGGCAGAGGCAGGCGGATCTCTGTGAGTTCGAGGCCAGCCTGGTCTCCAAAGTGAGTTCCAGGAAAGGCACAGAACTACACAGAGAAACCCTGCCGGGGGTGGGGGGTTGAAAAAGAAGAGGAGCCAGGACAAACTCTGGCTAGTGCATGGCCCTCACACACGCAGAGGGAGTGATGGCTTGGAAGGTGGGCCCCTGGGGCGACTTTGCACAGAGCTAGTCAGTCATCTGGCCCAGGGGAGATGCCAGAGATCCTCAAAGGGGAATTTGAGTAGACTGGATTCTCATGTGTCACATAAGTGAAGCGGTGGCCAGTATAGAGAAGTCCCTCCTGGTTCTTTAAACTCTAGATTGCCCTCCCTTCCTCCCTCCTCTGGGGTGTGTGTGTGTGTGTGTGTGTGTGTACACACATGTAGGTCTCATTCTATAGCCCAGACTGGCCTTACGCCTCTCCTGTTAGAAGCTTGTGCCTGCATATCCAGTTAGACTGAACTTTGCACATACTCACGGGCTGAGCTGCTCCCAGCCACATGCCAACTTGTCCTGCCCTTAGGGCCTCAGCGCGTACTGTTCTTCATCCGTGTTGTGCTCTCTGAGGCACACCCATTGTTTTCCTAACCTAAGCTGTTGTTTATCTGTTACATCTGTGTGTTCTTGCTGCTCACTAGGACACGACCTTGCTATGCCTCTTGTCACCACTATGCTGCAGTCCATGTGCCAGGTTCTTGGAAAATATTTTTTCATCTGCTGACCAAATCAGACTGAAGTCCCCCACTTTAGGAATAGCAAAACTCAATCCGGTGAGACGGGGTAGAGAGTTCCTCCACTCAGCCAGTGGTGCCAGAATTCCTAAGGTGTAGCGGGTATTGGTTCCACCTATGACCTTGGGGTGTGGCCCTTTCTGTTCCACTTCACAGCCTGGAACAGACAGGCTGAGAGATTTGACCGGAGACAGCACTAGCTAGAGTTTGGAGGAGTATTCTATTTATCTAGCTTCTGTGATATTTCCCTTTCCTAGCCGTGGTCTTCCCATGTTGCTCGTCCTGGAAACTTTAGAGCCAGGCAGACCCCTGGGACACTGCTGAAGGGGGGGCGGCACTTTAGAAGAATTGAGGTCCAAGGGTGGGTGTTAGCTCATGGGAAGCCGAAAGCATCTAGGAAATTGTGTGCAAAGACCCTCTCCCCGGCCGTGTAAGGGGTCATGGCAGATAGGGATGCTGTCTAGAGTGGGCCCTGGTGATGTGCAAGAAACTGAACACGCCGAGGCAGCAGCTAACACTGTTCGTCTTAAAGTGAGATGGAGACCAACACACTGGAGGGTTTAGAGTGGGACTGACTGGCTGTGGCTGATGTCTAGGGGAGAGTACTGGTGGTCTGAGAATAACAGACTGTGAGAAGGCCCTGAGATCCTGTAGAGTTTCAGCAGATGCTATAATGGTGTTTCCAGTGCGGGTGGCATTGGTGGGCACTGTGCAGAGAGTATGAGACCTCCCTCTTGTTTCTTTGCAGGGGACTTTGTGCAGCTGCCTGTGCCCATCATCCAGCAGCTATACCATTGGGACTGTGGCCTGGCCTGCTCCAGGATGGTGCTTCGGTGAGTGTCCACACCTGCTGTGGCTCAGGGATGAAACAGGAAGTAACCTGGATGGGATCTAGTGTCTATATGGGTTGGCTTTGTTTGAAACTTAAGAGACCTGGTTTCCATTTAGGCCCTGTCATAGTTTAAACATGAACAGAAGGTGGATCAGGCTGTTCACTCAGATAATGCCTGGGAGCTTGGGAAGGTGAAGGAATTCACAGATGTTCAGGTTGGGTGCCTGCTGCATCGTCTACCTTTCTGATAACAGGCTACCAGGATGCTACATAAATATAAGAACCTGGACAGTGTGAGCCAGAAAGGACCATTACCGTCACCTCGGACAAGAGTTTTTAATTGGTTGTCTGGAGACCCAGATCAGGTCTCCTTTATCTATCTTACATACTAGAATTCTGGAAAAGATAGAGCTTAATAAAATGTTTAGTGCCTGAAGTTTTGAAAACCACTTCTGTGACCCAAGGATCTCATCTTAGATAATGCAGTCATGAAGCCAAAGAGAGCAGCAACTTCTTCAAGTTCACATAGTCCCTAAGAGATGCAAGAATCCAAACCCAGACCCTTCACTCTGGGGCCAGCCGGTGTCCCAGGTGCTTTCAGGATAAAGGACAGAGACTTCTGAGGGTCAGAAGTGTCAGCAGCGGCTGTGACACTCACCTTGGAGGGTGACTTGATCTAGCTCTGCCTCAAGAACAAGCTGATCTCTGCCCTCTTGCCCTCAGGTACCTGGGCCAGCTAGACGATGGGGAATTTGAAAATGCCCTCCAGGAGCTGCAGCTGACCAGGAGCATCTGGACCATTGACCTGGCCTACCTGATGCGCCACTTTGGTGTGAGACACCGCTTCTGTACCCAGACTCTGGGTGTTGACAAGGGTTACAAGAACCAGGTGAGCAGCTACCTACTGGGCCTTCTGCACATGGAAAACCAGAGGTGTAGGCCACCCAGTTATCACTGAAGAGAGGAGGGTCACCGCCCAGACTCTCGAGTAAATGCACAGGTGTACAGGGACCAGTGGCAGTGGAGAGAGACTACACAGGTGACCTTGAGGTCTGGGCTGTTAGAACATCTGCACATTGAGTTCTGGACTTTTGCATCTTTCTCCACTGTGGCACAGGACAGGTCGAAGGCTGTGGAGTCATACCCTGATCTTACACGACTATCATTGACTTGTTTTCTTTATTCTCACCAGGGTAATTGGTATTCAGGGAAAAAAAAAAAAACAAAAAACCATGTATTGTCTGTCTGTTCTCTTTTTTTTCTTTCTTGAAAAATAATGCCATCATAAACAGCTACACCAGCACACCAGTGTATTCTGTCCCCTTACAAAGCTAGACCCAGTCTTACCTGCCCTTGAGGCGATCTTGGCCCAGGCACCAAGGCTTGGCAGGGTAGTCTCTTCTGGCCTCGTTGGCAAAGGGACTGTCACATGGTGCCAGTGGCAGTCAGCCTAATTCTTTGAACCTCCCATGCCAGGTAGAGAAGGCTACTAAATCTTAAGTCAGAAAACGAGGGCCTAAGAACAGAATGTCTTTGGCCTGCCTCCTGGGGCTCTGGTCACGTGAGGTCCCAGCTCCAAGCAGAGTATGTTCCGTAGTCACACTTGGCTACACTGGGCTGTGACTGAGCCATCCTGGCGGGGTCAGAAAGGTGGCCTGGCCTTCCTTGCTCCTTTGCTTTAGGCTGCTGCTCACCCGTCTACCAGAGAATGGCATGACCAGTCCTCCTCAGGGAGCTAGTCCAAACCTTCTGCTTTCTCAACTCTTGAGCCTCCTTTTCATCCTCTGCCTGGCCCTGTCCACTCTCCTGCCAGGGGCAGACACAGCCTTCTTCCTGGGCATGCTGGGTAGAGGCGCCTGCCTGTCAGTAGGGCTCCCGTACCCCGCTGCTACTGCTTCGCTAACGCGCTCTTTGCTTCATCTAACGGAGTGTGTGCACCCGGGATGGGGACTACTCCAGCCTGCCCTTCTCGCTCCAGTCCTTCTATAGGAAGCACTTCGACACAGAGGAGACCCGGGTGAACCAGCTGTTTGCACAAGCCAAGGCCTGCAAAGTACGGGTGGAGAGATGGTAAGCCGCCTCGTCCACCCAGCTTTCCCAGGGCCCAGCGGCCGGCCGGCCGGGACATTGCCACTTGCAGGGGGCTTAGGGCAGAGGGCAGACAAGCCAAGTCCTTAAGGATCAGAACACTGGGGATGCGTACAGACTGGGGGACATCAGTTTGGAAGCTGGGGACAGCGGCCCCCTGGCCCTGGCTGACCCCCCTCTCCTGGCCCCCAGCACAGTGAGTGTGCAGGACATCCAGGCACACCTGGCGCAGGGCCACGTGGCCATCGTGTTGGTGAACTCCGGGGTGCTGCGCTGTGACCTGTGTTCCAGCCCCGTCAAGCACTGCTGCTTCGCCCCCAGTGGCCACCGCTGCTTCTGCCGGACCCCCGACTACCAGGGCCACTTCATCGTCCTGCGCGGCTACAGCAGGGCCGCTGGTTGCATCTTCTATAACAACCCAGCCTATGCTGACCGTGAGTGCTGGGGGTGGGTGGGCCAGGGTGGCTCGTGTTTCCACAACTTTCTCCCTTTCACACCGGGGCGGCCCACATCTCTCTGTCCAAAGCCTGTGCCTCTCCTGGGATTTTGTCATCAGGGCTGGCCCTTCTGGTCAGACAGGCAAACCTGCTACTGTCCTGGCTTCCAGCTACCTCTCTTCACACACTCCCAGCTCCACTCGACTGCTCGGGTCCCCACCATGATAACTTAGGTTCCACAGCCCCTGCTCCTAGGCTTTCTAGGACAGCCAGCACACAAGCTAGAAAGTCTGGCCAGACCTCACCCTTGTGGACTGCCCACTGTCCTCAGGCCATGGTGTGGAGAAGGACCGTCAGTGTGTCTTAAGACGTAGTTAACATACTTTGTCTTCTCTGTGGGTGTCACTCTCTCTGCTAAACTGGAAGGTGTCAGAAGAAAGAGCTGTCTCAGGAAGGACTGAATAAGCAAAGTTCTCCTGGGGATGGAAGGCTTGAGCCGAGAGCTGGAGAGGCAGGTAGAACACAGACCCCATCTAGTCCCCCTGGGTACCAGCACCCACTGACCCTATCTTTCTCACACCTGGCAGGAATGTGCAGCACCAGCATCAGTAACTTCGAGGAGGCCAGAACCAGCTATGGCACCGACGAGGACATCCTCTTTGTCTACCTGGACAGCTGACAGCAGGAGCCTGGCACGTTAGGTCCTCAGACCCTCCCTGTGTCCTACCCGAGCCAGACCCACTCAGGATGCCCCCACCCAGGGCTGCTGGGGCTGAGGTTCAGAATTGTAGTCTCAGCCTGTTTGACAAAGCCCTTGGGAACTCTGTGACTGCTCTGTCCACCAGTGTCATCCTGCCACTTAGCCCAGACACCTTCTCGTTGCTGGAGACAACCCAAGAGCATCTAAGGAGATCTCTCAAGAGCCTAAGTCTCACTCCAGCTGTGCCCAGAGGAAGCCCTCAAGTCTGACTATACCGAGGCTAGGGGACGGGCAGGAAACCTGAGAGAGCAGCATGTTTGGGGAGAGCACATCCAGATGCAGGCCTTTGGCTCCAAGCCCCATGGTGGATGGTGTCACTGCTCTCTCCTGCCTCCAAGGGACTCAGGTCTTTGGGACTGATTACGAGGCTTTGTTACCGTGTAGCATAAGCATACCTCATGGCCACTCTGAGGCTTTCTGATCCCTGCTGACACCTTCTTAGCTTCTAGGTACCCTCCTGTAGAATGGAAAGCCTTTAGGAGTGGGCAGGGCCAAATGGATGACAGAATGTTCCAGGAAGAGGGAGCTGACAAGAGACTCCCCAGAGAGCCCCTACATCCATGAGGCCTCCTGACACCAGGTTGACTTCCCACAGCAGTATCTGCCCTCTAAGTCTGGGAGCCTTTGAGGATGGGCACTAGAGGGTCTGTGCACCTAAAACAGCAGGCTGCCTCCCCTCCACCCTGGTGTTCACACCAGGAGCACTGGAACAGAATCCTGGGTCTCTTCAGTCTTGAAGAAGGCAATGCCAGTGTCAGGTCCTATCAACTAGCGCTGATTTCTTTGACCTTATTTTTTTTTTTTTTTTTTTTCTCTTGGTAGCAAGAGTGCTGTTTCTTTGAGACTTGGGTTTCCACTGTGTGGGGAGTAAGACAATAATAGACACAGGTACTTTGAAACCACTAACTTCTTTACCTAGGGCAGATAGGCCAGTCCAAGTTCTTAATAAGATGACTGGCGTGGCCTGGCCAGCAGTCTGAGTCGTGAATCTGCACCAAAGACACGAGTGAATGGGTCATTCCTAAGGAGACTAGGGAACCCACTCCTCATGATACCCCAGCAGCCTTTCACCATCCCTGTGCTCCAGGGGTCTGCAGTGCTCAAGGCAGGACGGGGCGGTAGCTGCTTCCCCCACCACTTGCTGGCCCCTGTTTGAGGGACAGAGGTGGTCTGTGTTTACAAGGGCAGTCAGACCAGTCACCCATATAATTCCTCAATATGAGACAAAGCCTTGGGCTGAAGGGAGGTGCTGTTGGCTAGGCAACCACTCTGGTCTGCTGTCCGTCTGGTCTCATTTCCATTGCCTTAATGCTGGGTAGCCCAAGGCCCCAAGGAACTCTAGCTCCAAGCTCAGGAGTACCACACAGCAGCTGTGGGTATGGGTGTCCTCAAAAGAGGTTCAGGTATAATTGTTGAGACTGGCTGATAGGACGGGCTGATAGGTAAAGCCTTCTCAACAGCTGGATGGGATGAGGCGTGGCACACAGGCACATGGGTGCTCATGGGAGGTGGCTTCCATAAAAGGTGGTCATCTTAACCATCTAGGACATTTAAAAATACTCAGGCCCTGGACCCAGATAATGGCTTCTCAGGGCAAGTCACGTGTTAGACTCTGCCTGTCTGTAAGATTAACAAGAAAGCTGCTGTCTTTGAGGACAGTCTGAGGACAGTCACATTAGGAAGTGCCCCAAGGCATTCTGTTATATTGCACTAGTCATGAAAATGGGCTGGAGAAAGCCTTGGCATTAGAGACTTGCCCACAGCATGTGACACCCACAGCGTCTCAGCTTCTCATGCAGCCCAGTGTAGGCTCTGAGGCCACATGGGGACAGTAGACTGTCTTGTTCACTCTAGCCACAGGAGGATGAAAGGGATCTTTTGCATAGCAGAGGATTTTATACATAAATATATTTTGTTTGTAATGAGCCATTCTCAATAAATATTCTCACTGTATGGTGGTAACTCCTTTTGTCCAGCATTGTGAAGCCGTGTTAACCTGCAGAGTTCCTGCCTCCCCACATCGTTGGTGTGGCTGGCTGCTTGGAACTGGGTCCTTGGAAATGCTATCTCTGGTCTTGGTTGGCACTGGAATTTCCTTTTCTGCCTTGGTGCTGGACAAGTATAGACCTCTGACAAAATTCACTTTCTTCAGGCTTAGAGAGTCACCGCTCCAGTTCCTCAGAGCAGTCAAGGAGAAGCTGCTGTCTCCTCTTATCTTCTCACTTTCCCTGCCAGCAGCAAAAAAAAAAAAAAAAAAAAAAAATGTAGGCCCAGTACCTTCCTGAACTCGGTGCCTTACTGCCTGCTCTATTGGGTCCTTCTCATGGGATTCTCTACAGATCATCTCCCTTTGATCAACGTTCAGACCAAGAGCTGTCGAACAAGCTGTAGGTCACTACCTGAGGGTCCAACAACCCTAACACTCCCTTTAAAATGCTTTAAGTGTCTATAGTTGATAGTTTTGCTGATTGGAGCTTCCAATCAGCAAAGGTGGAAGCTAGAGGTGCCTCTGAGCAGTTGGGGCTTACTGTGTCCCTGACACAGAAATCAGCTGTTCCCCCAAAGCTGATTAACAAGATTTATTGCTGGGTAGTAGTAGTGCTCGCCTTTAATCCCAGCACTTGAGAGGCAATGGCAGGTGGAACTGTGAGTTTGATCAAGGCCAGCCTGGTCCTACAGAGCAACTTCCACGACCGCCACGGCTACACAGAGAAATCCTGTCTCAAAAAAATATTTATTTTTGTTATGTATACGAGGATTCTGCCAGCATATCTGTCTGTACACCATGTGTGTGCTATGTCCAAAGAGGCCAGAAGGGGACACTGGACCCTCTGGAACTGGAGTTACAGATGACTGTAAGCCGCCACATGCAGGTGCTGGGAGTTGAACCTGGGTTCTCTGGAAGAGTGACTCATGCCTTTAAAAATTCAGCTGGATATGGTGGCGCATGCCAGTAACCTCAGCACTGAGGTTGAGGCAAGAGGACTGTGAGGTCAAAGGCCAGCCTGAAGATGATTCTTGAAAGCCATGTTAGTAAAATGGAAGTGCTCTATTCAGGAGTCTAGCTACCTGGGGCCAGGTGGTATCTCGACTTCACGTGGAGAAAATTGGCAGCTAGCCTTTTAAGGGAGAACACGGCCGCCCCGCCCTACTCAAAGCCACAGGCTCCATGGGGGACCTTAACACAGTTTCTGCTGATTTACTGATCCCTCAATTGAGCTGAAACATGCTGGTGTCCGCCAGCTGTCGTTTATTCAGAAGCAGCCACACCAAACAAAAAGTGGATTAGTCACTGCCCTGTAGGCAGAAGCTGTTGAGTAGCCCTGGCCATAGTGTTCCACTTGATTGACCTTGGTGTCTCCTAAATCTTGGGCTGTTGCCAAATGCCTGCTTTAGCTTGCCACTGCAAAAACCTCAACTGGTATTTATTTTTATTTTATATTTAAAAATTTTTGTGTTTTTTTTTTTTTGTTTTGTTTTGTTTTGTTTTGTTTTGAGACAGGGTTTCTGTGTGTAACTTGGCTGTCCTGGAACTTGCTTTATAGACCAGGCTGGCCTCAAACTCACAGGCTGCCTCTACCTCCCTAGTGCTGGGATTAAAAGCGTGCACCGCCACGGCCTGGCTTATTCTTTTTTCTTTCTAATTGTATATGTATGGATGTTTTGCCTGCATGTATGTCTGTGCACCACCTGTGTGCTTGCTGACTGGAGGCCAGAAAGGTGGGTCGAGTTTTCTAGAATTGGAGTTAGAGACAGATGTGAGCTGCCACGTGGGTGCTGGGAATCAAACTTGGGTCCTCTGGAAGAGCAGCCAGGACTCTTAACCACTGAGCCGTCTCTCCAGCCCCTCAAATGGTAAAGACTCCTCTGTTTGGGTGTGTGAATTGGGTAAAATGTGGCTGTGATCCGCTTGTCTGAGACACATAAATACGTAGATGCCCATCCTAAGAACATGTTTTCTTTGAACCAGCTGGAGTAAGACTGTTGACGTAGTCTGCATGACCTGGATTCTATCCATCATTCTGTTGGGCATGATAACACATCCACGGTTGTGAGCTGGAAAGATTGCTACCAATGCAGAGTCTACCATAGCAGGCCAGGCTTGCATCTGGCCAATCCTCTTGCAAGGAAAGAGTTCCCCTTGCACAGGACATGGCCCTAAACTGCTCCAACACAAGTCAGTGATTCTTGGCTCCCACTCAAAGGGTGCCGTTTTTGTGGAACAGAGGGTAGAAAGCACCAAGTAGACTGTCCACCTGAGGCATGTGATATCTCCAATAGGCAGAGTCCATGAAAGGACTGGCCTTCCTTTTTTGGTGATGGTGGAAGATTAAAAAGCAAACAGTCTAGGGTATAGTTACAGCCCTGAGTGTGACTGGGGTTGCCAATCACTGGTGGCACTTTTCCATTTTATTGCACTCCAATTTGATCAGCCAACTCTGAGGTACAAATGAGGGCAACTGAATGGATTCCAAGCCATGTGTAGTCTGCCGGTGGTACACTTCTATCACAAAAGTCACTCCACAGTGGCTGACAGTCAAGGTAGCCACACTTCCTGCCATCTGTAGGCATCTGGCACTGTTGAGTACTAGAATGACTTCCTCAGAAATCAACTCCAAAATATGTTCGACTTTCTCAACCAAGAATGATTTAGTAGACTCGGGGGACCTTATGATGTCGCGAGTCTCGTCGGGGAGAGAGACATCAGCCCTGGTCTTGCATCCATGCTTCGGGATCCTGGCTTCACGGACACGCACTTGGCCATTCACCCAGAACTTAACCTTGTGTTCGCACATACTAACTTACAAGACAAAGCCAACTAGCTCTTCAGGGTTCCTGAACGTTTGCACTCTTTAATATAGTGCAATCCATTTCCTGGAATCTATCCTGAAGATAGACTCTGAAGGAAAGATCAGAAACAGGACCCGGTTTAGCCTTTGATGTGTTCATACCTGCTTCTTTGGTCTTAGCAATACAGAAGAGTGGATGAATGGATGGATAGCTGAATTCTGATATAGGAGAAGGGTTAAATAAGGGACAATTCACATGTAAAGTATGCAGATTGTAGAAATAGTTTTGAAACCAACTTTTTTTGTTTTTTTTTGGTTTTTCGAGACAGGGTTTCTCTGTGTAGCTTTGGGCCTTTCCTGGAACTCACTCTGTAGACCAGGCTGGCCTCCAACTCACAGAGATCTTCCTGGCTCTGCCTCCCAAGTACTAGGATTAAAAGGCGAGCACCACCACCACTGCCTGGCCCAACTTTTTATTATGTAGGGAAATACATTATACTGTGAAACAATGGAATAGCAACATTACAGACATGGGTCAATTACATTAAAACAGGTATTAAAGAGACTTATGCCAAAATGTTAGTTATGAGTTATCTCCAAGGGAGTAGAGATGAATTTTTTCTTCTCATTTTTTCCCTCACTTTCCAAATCCTCTATTAAGTGCTTACTTCTGACAAGAGAGGCTGATTTCTCTTGGACTGCCACAGTCCCCAGCACTCTCTCACCCAGGGGCCCAGCACTCTCTCACCCAGGGGCCCCAGCTGTGACTCCATTTGTTCACTGGATGTTTCCTGGGGCTGACTGTGCACCAGGCACTAGAAGAGGAAGAATCCGGGGGTCAGAGCAGAGAGGCCCAGCTCTCAGCTTACAGACACCCTTAGCTCACCAGTGGCTGACCAGGAAGGCCTTCCTCAGCAGGTAACTGTCCCCATGGGCAGGTGCTAGCACTTGGCTGGAGAGAGAGCAACTTGACCATGGATGCTCTGTGGGATGAGCATGTGTATGAAGTGGGGATGACAGGCCTGGACCAGCTTCCCTCCACATTGAGTATAAGGCTGCAGCCCTGGCTCCAGTCTGGAGGGAAGAAGAAAAGAAAATACCTTATGTTTCCCTCTTTATGTGGGGAAGAAGAATTAGTCCTTCCTTCAAAAACCTGTTTCCTCTGTCTCAGGGGACTTCAGGACTGGGGGTCCCTCTGCAATGAGAAAAGAACTATAAAGTGGCTTTGGCAACTCCCTCCTCAAAAGAGTATGGTGGCCTTTGAGCCCAGCTGCTATGTGGTGGTATTGTGTTCCCCAAAATATTGTGTGTTTCCCAAAATAAACTTATCTGGGGTCAGAGAACAAGATGGCCACAATATTAAACATGAAGATAGGCAGTGGTAGCATACGCCTTTAATCCCAGCACTCAGGGAGGCCTAGCCAGGCGGATCTCTGTGAGTTCAAGGCCACATTGGAAACAGCCAGGAATGGTGACTCAAACCTTTAATCCCAGAAAGACAGCCTTTAATTCCAGGGAGTGATGGCAGAGAACAGAAAGACATATAAGGCTTGAAAACCAGGCATCAGAGCTAGTTAAGCATTTGGCTGGTTAAGCATTCAGGCTTTGGAGCAGCACAGTTCAGCTGAGAGCCATTGGGATGAGGACACAGAAGCTTGCAGTCTGAGGAAACAAGACCAGCTAAGGAACTGGTGAGGTGAGGAAACTGTGGCTTGTTCTGCTTCTCTGATCTTCCAGCATTCACCCCAATAACTGGCCTCAGGTTTGATTTCATTAATAAGACATTTTAAAATTCATTCTACACTGCTAGGAGGCAGAGTCAGGTGAATCTGTGAGTTTGAGGCCAGCCTGGTCTATATAGCAAATTCCAAACCCACCAGGGCTACATACTGAGACTGTCTTTAAATTAAAAAGATGAAAAAAGCTTTGGTAAAATATTGTCAAACTCAGATAAATTTGGCCTGATTCTGTCTACAAAATTGATCAAGTTTGGCCCAAAGCAGGCTCCAGTCATAGTGAACTGTACCCTAGCTCGATGTTTAAACAAATTGTAATCTAAGAGTAAATAACCCTGGTAAACAAGCAACTATTGATCAACTGCAGTAGTCAAGCTTCAGCCAATCACGAGTTGACAAATAATCAGACCATGCCCATAAAAGGCAAATTCCGAATCATACTTTGTCCATATATGACAAACGCTGGCTGCAGCCAGTCAGGTTATTAGGAATGGATCTTTACCCCACCCCACACCCTGTCTGGACAGACAGACAGACACACACACACATTATGATGAAGGGGATTTTCAGGGCTAGCTCACATTTGCTATGTAGATCAGGCCGGCCTTGAACTCAAGAGATCCACCTGCCTCAGCCTCCTGCATGCTGGAATTAAAGGTAGGTGCTGCCATGCCTGGCAATCCTATTTTTTTAAAAATAAGCTTTATTTTTATTTTATGTGTAGGAGTGTCTTGCCTGCATGTATGTCTGTGAACCACGTGCATGCAGGGCTTGTAAAAGCAACAAGGGCATTGGATCCCCTGGAACTGGAATTACCAATGGTTGTAAGTGACTGTGTGGGAGCCGCCAACTCAACCCTAGTCTTCTTCAAGAGTGGCCAGTGCTCTTAACTGCTGCTCCATCTCTCCAGCTCATGTCCATCTTAGTTTTTGAGACAACATCTGTCGCTGAACTTTGAGCTCAGCAAAGGCTAGGCTGTCCTAGGAATCATTCAGTCTGCTTCTCTGCTATAGAGACTTCTTTTCCACGAGTGCTGGGGGATCTTACTCAAGTCCTCACGCCTGTGTTGTGAGCTTTGCTGATGACTGGTTTTGTTGATCTTTCTGAAGGACAAACGTGGTTCATTGATTTCCTCTACATGTGGAGGCCAGAGGTCAACCATGGGGTGCTCCAGGGTGCCTTTGGATGCTTTTTTGGTTTTTTGTTTTTTTTTTTTTTTGAGACAAAAATCTTTCTCTGGCCTGGGAGCCACTGAATAACTTAGGCTAGTCTAGAAAAACCCAGGTCTCTTTGTCTCTACCTCCATAGAGGCAGGGACAGACTTACCAGGCACTGAGGTCCAATGGCCGCTGTTCCTGCAGCACAGAGGGTTAAGGATGACAGTGCAAACATTGTCAGGCAGGTCCATTGGATGCTGTCATCCAAGGTGCTACCTAGGGACACTTATCCCCAACATGGGGCTGTTCATGTAATTTACCTACTGGGCAATGCGGTTGCCTGTACCAGCCAGGCCTTTTCTTTGGGGTCACCAACCAGCTCCCAAATCATGACACAGAGACTTATTAGTTTTGAATGCTGTGCCTAGCTTAGGCATGTTTCTGGATACCTCTTTTAACTTTACTTAACCTGTATCTCTTTATCTACCTTTTGCCTCAGGGCTTTTAACCTTTTCTTTCTGTATAACTTACTTTCACTACTTCTGTGTCTGGCTGGAGGCTGTCTGGCTTCTTGCCCCAGGCAAGTCCCTTGTTCTCTCCTCCTCTTCCTCCCCCCCTCCTAGATTTCTCCTATTTATTCTCTCTGTCCACCAGCCCCACCTATCATTTCTCCTGCCTAGCTATTGGCCATTCAATTCTTTGTTAAACCAATCAGGTGCCTTAGGCAGACAGGGTGAAACAAATGAAACACATCTTTACATATTTAAATACACATCCTTACATTGCTAACAAATGCAGCATAAACAAATGTAACACATCTTTGCCCAGTTAAAATAATATATTCCACAACATTTGCCTTCTCTGCTAAGGAACAGGAACGGTGGGGCTACAAAGTACCGCCTCCCACCCCTGACACTCTGGTCAGCTACAGGTTGAGGCTCAGCACTGTAACCCTGAGCTACACCTTCTGTACCTGTGGTTGGTGTCAGGGGCACAGCCACACAGGCACAGCATTGACAGCTGCCGAGGGGCTTCATGGGACATCTAGTCTCTCTCTCACCACCACGCTGAAACGTAATGCAGGACAGCCACGGGGCTGCATTATACACATAGGCAGAGAATTGAGTGACCTGATCTTAAGTCAGAGTCAACCACTGAAGTGGGAACCATGAGAAAATGGATGGGAATAAAACACACAAAGACTTAGTAGAAGGAATTTTCTGACATGATGATGGTCCTGGTTAGGGAAGCCTGAGACCCACAGGGAAGACCATCAGGAAGGGCAGGCTGGGACTCTCGGGCACTGGCTGGTGACCTGCCCCACATCCATGGTAGCATCCATCATGGGGCAACCACTTCTGGGTTTTTTGTTTGTTTGTTTTTGTTGGTTTTTGTTTTGTTTTGTTTCCCCATAGAAAAGAGAGTCATTAATATCTTTAAACCAAGTCAAATGAACAGAATTCCAGAAGCCCAGAACCAAAGTAAAACTCCTCATTAAGAGTCTGTTCTTTGGGATTGTTCTTGGCATCCAAGTCTGTATCAGTTAGACCCAGCAGAGGCAGATCTTATAGGGTATATATTAGGAGATGTTATGAGGCCGTGAAGGGCGTGATGGTGGGGCTGGCTGGGTGTTGTGGGATAATCTTTTTGTACACTGTAAAGATGGGGCTCTGCCTAAGGCACCTTCTGATTGGTTTAATAAAAAGCTGAGTGCTCAATAGCTAGGCAGGAGAGGACAGGTGGGATTCCCAGGGAGAGAGGGGAAAGCTGGGAAGAAGAATTAGCCATGACAGGAGACATGGAACAAGTCAGACATACAGAAGGGAAGAGAGAGAAAAAGAAAAAAAGAAAAAGCCAGGGCTGGTGAGATGGCTCAGTGGTTAAGAACACTGGCTGTTCTTCCAGAGGTCCTGAATTCAATTCCCAGCAACAACATGGTGGCTCTCAATCATCTGTAATGAGATCTGGCGCCCTCTTCTGGCCTGTAGGCATATGTGCAGGCAGACCGCTGTATACATAATAAATAAATAAATAAATCTTTAAAAAAGCCAGGTGACAGAACTAGTTGGCAACAAGCCTAAGCTAAAGCCAAGCTTTCATAATTAATAAGAAATCTCCATGTCATTATTTGCAGGCTGGCAGTCCAAGGAAAGTCCAACTACAGCTGGGCAAAATCCAATAGCCCCAGGAAGGGCTGTCAGGGAGGCAGGTTTGAACCCCCACGGAGAATTGGAACTGCTGTCCATACACAATCCCTTCCTCCTCACAGAAGCCACAGGGATTCCCATCCAGGTTTGATGGCATGATCTCACTCAGTCAGCTGGCTATAAACTTTATATGGCACTTGTAAGATACCTTTGCACAAAGCTATCTGTGATGATTATGCTCCATTATCAACTTAGGAGATTCAGAGTGACATGGAGATAAACCTCCCTGCAAACCTAGGAGAAGATTTCTAGAAGGGGCAATTGGGGTGGGTAGTATCGTTCCATGGGCTGGGGTCATGGACTGTCTCGCTCCTGTAGGCGGACGGGAGCCAGCTGCCTAACCTTCTGCCCTCATGATATCTCTGCTATGGCAGACCTTGCCCTAGGACCATGAGAAATTCCCCACCTCCTTCCTTAAGTCTATCAGGAATGTTTGTGGCTGCAACAATAAAAGCAGGAACCACACAGAGCACGGTGATGCACGCCTATAGTCCCAGCTAAGCAAGGGTGACAAAGACAAGAAGTTCAAGACCAGCTTGGACAACCTAGTGAAGGCTAGGTTGTCTCAACCTTCTGTGTCCTAAATCTTTTTTTTTTTTTTTTTTTTTTTTTTTTTACACTCACCTAGGGCTGTGCCTAACTCAAGAATTTGGGACGATAGCCAAAGTGGGGTACGTCTAAAGAACATCCCACCTGCTCACAGCCATGCTGCGTCCCCTGGATACTTTTGTTGTCATCTTGGCACACCTGGGAAGAGGGAACCTCAATGGGAGAATTGCCTCTCTCGTTTGGGCATGTCTGTGGGGCATTTTCTTAATTGCTAATTGATACAGGAAGGCCCAGCCCTGTAATGAGTGGCTGGTTGAGCCACGCCCTAAAGCACCACCCCTAGTGAGGTAGCAGGTAGCTGTTACACCTGCCTATCACCTTGAGGTACATGCCCCTGGAGTGTGGCTGCTGGGGGATCCTTAAGACCTGGGATGCAGGTACGCTCAACCTCTTTGCTACTTCGTGGTTTTTGATGCTGGTACAGACCAGGGCAGAGCTCCCCAGAGAACTGCATTGGGTTGTGCCTCACCCTTCCAGGATCCTGCAACAAATTCCTTATTCTGTCTTGTGAGTTAACCCCCAAATAAAGTCCTTTGATCATTAAGCAGGCTCTGTGGATTGCTAACAATATAATACCATTACAGCCCACTGTGGGTGGTGGTGTCACTCTGGGCAGGTGGGCTTGGGCTGCACAAGAAAGGAGCCGAGCAAGCCATGGGGAGCTAGCCATTAAGTAATATTCCTCCAAGTCTCTGCTTCAGCTCCTGCCTCCAGGTTCCTGCCTCCAGGTTCCTGCCTCCAGTGCCTGTCCTGGCTTCCTTCCATGATGGGCTGTAACCTACAAGCCAGATAAGCCTTTCCTCCTCCTCATTTCTTTCGGTCGCTGTTTTCTCACTGCATCAGCAAAACTAAACTGGAATACTGCAGTCTCTGTGAGCCTCTCATCTGTCCTCTCCCTCCACTAGAGCATAGTTTCCAAAACTGACCCTCAAGAAGCTGATACTTCACCACTGGAGCATCCTGTGTGTCTAATCACAAACCTACCAGCATAAGCAACATCTAGCGATTTCTTAAATTGAGGTAGAATTTATATAACAAATGAAACACTTCAAGTGTATAACATTCTT